>NC_056738.1:179046456-179233956 GCF_019279795.1 Protopterus annectens
ATCATAAATATAACTCATAATCTGGACAAAGACGAAAGAACAGCATCCACTCCTCCCACACCTGAACCCAAATTCAGAAAATCAGCCCAGGTGATCCTCTGATTTAGGCCCCTCTCCCCAGCAAAATTTGCAGAAGGGATAACATTGCCTAAACATACCTCTTGGATACTGCTTCTAGCAAAAACAGACCTAATAGTGGTAACTGGGAATACCTGGATTCAACAGCCCCAGTGCATTGAAAGATGGTGCTCAGATGGTTAAAGGATTATTCTTGTTTTTTTCTCCCTGGCTCTAACTGCATGCACCCAGGGAGGCATTAGGGAGGGAAGTGCAATGGGCTACCTGAAGAGGATGTCCTCCTTACATCCACAAAGGGCATTCACTCCAAGCAAAGCTGCCCCTCTCCACATGACACAAGTGGTGATTTCACTAATCTCCACCTTGGAAACTGCACCTACTCACCATGCATTGAGTGTGCACAAACCCTTCCCACACCCACACCCACACCCTGGAGAAACAAGCAGTCCATGCATCTTCACTCCTCTCCCTCCCTGCCTAGCTCTTCCAGTGACAGAGCTGCTAAATGCACCCCCACTGACCTGGGTCACAGTCAGGGAGCTATCTCTCTGCACCACAAAGCCAATCTGATGGATATTTTTCCTTGTCATCTTTGACTGGAGGTAACTAGAAGAAGATTTTCCTCCATGCTACCACATGGAGCAGCATAACTTCAAATATGTTGTTCGTTGCAGTGCTAGTAAAAGATTGTAACTTAAGTTTTTGTCTGTCCTAGCCTTAACTTTTTCTGGTTTTGGTTATTGCTATACTGGCCAGATTATTACAGCACCCGGGGGTAGAACTGTGAAACTGTTATTATCCTTAGTTAGCTGGATGTTGAAAAGAATGCTCCTACATGCCAGAAATTATACTCAGGTAATGCTTCCCTACAATTAACCAAACTGAAGAATATTGCTGCCCATCAGTACAGTTCCAATGAAGCTTCAAAACTGCCTTGGTTATATGTTAATTTATGTGATTAATTTATGAATCTCTTTTAATAAAACTAATAAAACTATTTAAAAAAAAAACACTGCCTTGGTCTCTGTGCTAACAAACCAGTTATAGGTATGGCAGTGGCATTCTACGTAAAACTCCATACAGATCTGGCTCGAATGCATATTATTTAAGCATGTTATTGTAACATGACTATGCATGCAGGTTGATTTACTTTTCAGTTACAAAATGTGCAATGTTTAACAAATTTCTTGTCATATATTCTGCTCCAGTCCATGCAACATCTGTCAAGGCCTATAAGATGTAAGAAACCATTTCAAACACTACCAAACAGATCAGGTCATCAAAATGAGCAAAGCATATTATCATTTTAATTTCATCATATCTGAGATCATAGGCTAGATAACTCGAATATCCCTTGTTTGTCCTGCAGCAGTGGTTTATTGCCCATAACAAAAACTCAAAATGTAGGCCACACATTTGTGCATTTTTCTGTCAGGGGAATGCATTTCTTCTGTCATATTAGCATTGACAAAGCATTTCTTTTACAGCAGCCAGAGAGCCATCCAGATATAAAAGCATGTGTGGAAATGCTTGTAGGCAGAAGTGCTAATAATGATGTCTGGCTATGGCAAGGTATTATTATTATTAGCTTTTCTTTTCTAAAACAGAACATAAGTAGGTGTGAGGCTGTATGATAAGAAATCCATGTATTTAAAAGTGATTTTTTAAGAACAGCCAAGCATTCACTGTGGATGGATATTAAATGGAAAGGTAAAGGAAAAGAAACACGATACTGCAGAAGAACAAAGGCCGGTATGCTCAACCTGTGGTAATATAGTACATTCGTAAAATAATGATTTAGAAAACAATGCAATCAAAAGGCATAGCCTTTTCAGCAGTATTGGTTGACAATGATTACTTGGTTGGAATACCACAAAGAAATAAAAGTATTTTTATTTCTTTTGCAAAAAAAAAAAAAAAGTTGAGACAGGAGGCTTTTATTATCTGCAGGGAAAACTGAACCAGGTTTTTAATTTGCTGGGGATTCAGGTTTGGAAACATATTTTATGTTATTTTGCATCAAAAAAAGATATCAGCCCATCAGAAAAGAAACCATAATGAAACTTTCTGCCTGAAGTCTCAGTTAAATGTGTTTGTATTAATGTCTATCAGCCATAAGAAATAAATGCAGGCCGCACACTATGCCATAATCAACAGATCGAACTACTTTCATACTTGTTATAAGCATGGCCTAGCAGTACTCAGATTAATGATTAAATCTGAAACATTCACTTTTAGTAAGCTGGATTCAAGTGACCTAACATGATTAATAATGCAAGCCTTTTCAGAGTTAGAAGATATGTTTCTAAGGTTTGACCTGTCTCCTTATGATTAACAAGGACAGTGCTATGATCAACAGCTGGAAATGTAGGTGTGCCATGACCTGTATTTCCTTAACTCAAGTGAATCAAGAAGTGACTCCTTCTCCTAGTCCTTCCCCTTCCCCAAAAATCTGTATGTATGACTTTTTTTTTTTGTAACTGCACTTTTTTCTCACTGCTCTCTTGTGAAGCATGCTTGTACTAAATTTACCATTCCTTATCCTCTTCTCTTACTATCTCCAAGTGTGGGTTTTAGTTTATCAACTTTTTGGAGTTCTATTTTACAGCCATTTCACATCCATTCTATCTCCTACAGCAATTAGACCAGTGGACAGCTCCTAACACCACCGCCAAGTGGCTCACTTGTCTGATAGCTGCAGGGTTGCCAGATTTCCAGCCCCCCAGGTAGGGACAAAAAAAAAAAGAAGGTCTCTCACGGCAAGTGAAGACCAAAAAAAAAAGTCTTTAATGCGGAACAGAGTTCCACATTAAAGAACTGAGCTCACTCAGTAGCTCTGCACTAAACACGGAGCTTCTCGTGTTTAATGCATTGCAGTTCCGCATTCAACACAAGTAGCTCCATATTTAGCGATTTTTGATTGGCCCGTATACTGGCATATGGGCCAATCAAAAATCGCTAAACACGGAGCTTCTCGTGTTTAACGCAGAACACAAGAAGCTCCATGTTTAACAATTTTTGATTGGCCCATATGCCAGGTATATGGGACAATCAAAAAAAAAAAAACAAACAAAGCGGAGGCTGGCCGGGATTTAAACCGGCAGGGCGGGACTCGGGATCAGGCTGCTGATCTCGGGACAGTCCCGCCCAAATAGGGACATCTGGCAACCCTGGATAGCTGACACCTCTGTTTTGGCTCTATTGCCATACTTTCCCTTCAGTCATGCTGCTGCTACCTGCTGTGTGCATTTAACCCTCTGTGAGACTGCCTGTAACAGGCAGCACCTGTGTGCTGTCATTTGCTTTAGTGTTTTGTTCTGTCGGTATTAGTAACAAGTAATGTTATTATTTTAATGTTATCTGTTTTGTTTGTTTGTTTTATCCAATTATTCATTTCATTTTATTTGCATTACCATTTTTAACTTACTTCTCATCTGTTAGCTATCATGCATATCCCTCAACTGTCCAGAATTTTGCCCTGTATTTTTGGTCTATCCCTCATAAAATTTGTGGTTTTCTGTCAAATCAGTGAGGATTAAAGTCAGTTAATAATGTCATACATTTCAGTTTCAGACTTAATATCCTCCAGAACTGCATGCTAGAGCAAATCCTTCTATTCTAGCAACTTTCTAAGAGTAATATTTAAATTTTGTCCCTACTTTTGGGCCTTTATCTCCCCAATATTTTGGGCTTTGTCCAGATTTCTTACACTAAGAGGTTGGAAGGTATGTTACGTCTTCCTTAGCTGTATTATGGTGTACAATGTACACAGCCTTCTTAGTTGCATCACATAATGCAGTGAAGGTATCAACATTTTCATTTTTTCTAATTTATTTTTGTATGTACACCTTTTCTCTCGAGTCCTCCACTGACAATGGACCTGGCCTAGTCGGGCACCTTGGCCAGCAAACTCTAAACAATCTAACTAATTAATAACAGATAAATGCAGCTTCCTTCCCATAATAGTCTGATAAAAGGAGCCTCACAGGATCATAGGAGGTACTAGGCTAACAACCCCAGGGCCCTTACAAGCCTAGCCAAGTTCAACCCATGTTCCCAAGGGTGTCTGGTTCAAGCAGATACTAAAATCAGCAACTACTGCCCCTATCCAAGAGGAACACAAGTAGAAACCCTGGGATGAATTTCCGGTTACCCATGCAGTTCTCCAAATTACACTTAAATAGGGCCAATGAGAGGCTTTGTTTAACATGAATAGGAAGTTTGTTCTAAAGGAGGGGCAACCTCTGTGAGACAAATCTGTCTCTCCAGCAAGTTCTGTTAATGTCACATACCAGGTTAACGTCCTTTGAGCTAGTGACCCGTGTGCCATTTGACTTGTGAATGTGCATCATTTCCACTAAAGCTTGGTCAGAGATTGCTCTATATGCAGGGCACAGGTCGCCTATGAGCAGTCTGTATGAAATAGAGTAAAGTGAAAATGATTTCAGTCTGCGTGCATAAGAGAGAGCTTGAAGACCCTGAATTTTCTTTGTAAGGAACCTTTGTGGTCTCTCCAATTGCTGCAGGTGTTTGGAAAGGAACATATCAAAAGGAGTGTTGTAGTCTATTATTGGCCTGATGATGGAAGAGTACAAAGGGGTTATAACCTCTTTTTTTCTGGAGGCAATGCCCTTACTTATGAGCAATATAAAATGCCCTTCTTACCACTGTGGAGACATGGCGATCAAAGTTAAGGTTGCTGTCAACCTGTGTGCCAGGATCTATCACCACTGACTGTGTGCTTAGGGTATTGCTATTAATGTTGTAGTTTGCAGGGACATCACCCTTGCCAAAAGGGATGATACTGCATTTTTTTGCATTAAGTTTAAGACCATGACTTTGGCACTAGTTATTAGTCTGTGTAAGACCTTCTTGCAGGATGCTGACATCACTAGGGGTTTCAATGATCACTCCCAGTGTGCAGTCATCAGCAAACTTTGTCAGCCACAGTCATTTAGTTTACTACTTTGGAGAAGTAGATTCTGAACAGCAGGGGTCCCAGAACTGATCCCTGTGGAATACCAATGGTTATGGGTTTGACGGAGGAGGTAGAATCTCCTATTTTGAATTTATGAGCTCTATCAGTTAGCCAGTTTGCAACCCACCTCACAATATATGGGTTGATACCCAGCTAGGTGAGTTTATCAATGATGCCTGAGTGGGGGATTGTGTCAAAGACCTTGGCTAAGTCTAGGTAGGCCATATTCACAGATTCGCCCTCGTCAGGCTTTGGTGACTGTCTCAAAGAAGTCCACCAAGTTTAACAGGCATGATTTCCCCTTGACAAAGCCAAACTGGGTGGGGTCGAGCATTTGGAGATTTCCTATATCTTTGTTAATAAGGTCCATGATGATTCATTCTATGGCCTTGGAGATAAGGCTGGTCAAGCTAAGGAGTCTATAGTTCCAGGGTCTGTGGATGCACCCCCTTTGTGCAAAGGGATGATGGTAGCTGTTTTCCATTCTGCTCAGATGAAGCCACTGCTTAGGCTGTGATTGAAAAGCGTGCTCAATGGTGATGCTAATTCCTGTTTTAACCCATGTAGAACACAGCCTGGGATGTTGTCTGGTCCCATAGAGGCTGTGTTTTTGGCCTTGGAGAGGGAATTTAAGATCTGCTCCTCAGATATACTAGGTGAGGGGCAAGTGTTATGGATGCTTTGGGGTATATGTGGCAGTGACAGGGGAGTGAAGTTTTTACTGAACCTGTCAGCCAGCAGGTTTGTTATACCCACAGATTCTATATATGTAGTACCATTAACTACGAGTTCAGCGCAAATCTGGGCCATACCTTAGAGGTTAGGGATATAGCTAAAGAATGCCTTGTGGTTGTGTTCAAACAAAAGAATGCTCATCCATGTACACAGTACCATGGCACTTTGGCTCAAAGGTCAGTGACTGACAGTTGTAATATCATCAGAGCTGAGGTCACTGATTCTGAACAATCAGATCAAGAGAGCTGCTGAGCTTTGAACAGATCTCCATTAGGTGAAGAAGCAGGTCAGATGACTGCAACAGCAACAACAGCTGGAAACTGCAGGAGGCCCAAGCATTAAATGAAGGTGCCCTGGGAAAGCCAATATAATGCTTCTGTGCAGGATGAGTGCAACTTCTACCTCCATAAGAGCTTTTCCCAAATATGTGGAGAGACAGGGCATGCAGAATCTAAATGGATGCTGTTCAAGACCTCAGTAGTTGAGGTGGCAGCAAGAAACTGTGGCCAAAGGGTGGTCAGCACTCATCACAGCAGTAATTCTAGGATGTATGTTATGCATCAGTGATGAAGAAAGTTGACAGGTTAAACAAGGAGGCCCCCCAAGCAGTGGTGAAATGGAGGGTCCCAACATCTGACTGAGAGGTACCAACAAGATAAGATGATAGCAGCTGAAATAGTCATCGACATGAAGTCATGAAGGCCTGGAACTTTGAGGAGTTTGGTAAGGACATGCAGAATGAATTTTTGATGGCTCCAAAAAGTATTTGAAAAGCAAGGCAGGGCAGAATACTGGGAAGCTATTCTCAACATTGGTGTAGAATATCTTACCTTACTTGAGGACTACCCACCTGATTCATGTTACTCATGTGTGTTAACCCTAACCATGACCTTTACCCTCAGCCAGACCCAAACCATACACAGTAACTTACAAAAACTGATTTCCCTAACAGTCCCACTACACAAGACATTAAGATAAACACACACAAAGCTATCCCCTAAGTTTGCCCTTCCTCTAACCTTAACCCACAACACTCTCGTGTGTGCGCATACATACACAAACACACACACACACACACACACACACACACACACACACACACACACACACATCTGCATGCACACACACCACTAAAACTATTCAGTCACTAGCTATTATTCTAACCCTAACTTGCAAATACTTGTACATCCACTCCCATCCCTTTTACCAAAACCGCATACCTTAAACCCCCTCAAAAAGGAATACACAATGACAAAACTGTATTCAGAAAACCTTGTAACTGACTACACACCAGTTTATTCTGTCTACACACACACACACACACACACACACACACACACACACACACACACACACGCACGCGCGCACAAATATAATATATATAGGCACACACACATACATATACATATACAAATGCATTTACACACATGTATAGGTGTGTGTATGTGTGTATATAAAACCATAAAATGAACATTTCATAGGGAATAGTTTTACATTACCTAATTATAAAGTCACCTGAGATTAGGTAACCTCTGAGTTAGTTGTAATGAGGGGGGGGCAGGGGGTCATCCCTGCATATGAAACTGGGGGAACCAAACAAGGGTGTAGTCAGAAATTTCTGCTTCGTACTCAGATCTCTTATTATAACCCCCCCACTACAACACACACTCACACACACACCACACACACACACACACACACACACACACACACACACACACACACACACACACATACCTAACATTTAAAAATGTGTATACATCTCTCAGGAGTGTAGCCAGAAATTTCTGTTTTGTACTCAGACCCTCATACTGTTCCCTTCACCATCTAACATTTTAAAATTCACTCAACCTTCAAAATGTTGCCTCTGTATACATTAAAAAGGGACCCATTATTCTCCACTGCTCCACTCATAACCACAAAAAGGCTATCTTAGGAGGTGCATTCCTATCAGGTAAGCATGTTTGGATAGATCTACACTTGTTTAAAAAGTTCTAAACATTATGTGCTCTTTAAGCCATGTCATTTCTAAGAAATGCTCAGAAAAAGATTGTACTCATTTAAGTACAGTAAGTGTGTCTAGGTACACTTTTGGAAGCAAAACCTCTCAGAAGAAAAGGAGATGCAAAAGTACTATGCAGTTAAACAGTATTCACAATGATGGTTATTGATGATGCAAGCTGTGTGTACTATGCAGTTAAACAGTATTCACAATGATGGTTATTGATGATGCAAGCTGTGTGTACTATGCAGTTAAACAGTATTCACAATGATGGTTATTGATGATGCAAGCTGTGTGTACTATGCAGTCAACAGTATTCACAATGATGGTTATTGATGATGCAAGCTGTGTACTACCTATCAATCACTCTCTCTAGCTACCCCCCCTCACACACACACACACACACACACATGCACATATACATTCATCCATGCAGCCCCATTCATGACCCTAGTGATATGTACATGCATGCCTACACACAGACTTCTCTGCAGTACCTACCAGTATTCACATATGAGCTATCAGCAATTCACAAGATTAAATGACTGTACATTCTGTCAGAAGAGGGCATACACTTTTTCCTTGAGTAAAAAGTAAGTCAGTAGAGTGATTCTCTGAATCCCTCTGCTGCACTACTTTGCTGCTCATGTAATTTCTGAGGGAGTGCACATTGCTAATTAGCATTAACCATGCCCCCCCCGACTGCCACATTTGAGGCTTCACTAGCAAGACTGCTGTCCTTACTGCAGCCAGTGCTAGAGTAAGGCCAGAGCAGAAAAGTGGCCTATAAATCACTCAGTCTTACTGCTTTACAGAAACATTCAGAGTAAAGGCTGCTACAGAGTGGCCACTTTTCTGAATCCTAGGGTAAGTATGTGCCAGCGGCATTTATTTTTCATAGCTTTTCCTTTGCCTCATGTTGATTTGACTCTGGATAATTTCGTAACTTTAGTAACCACTTCTCAGCTGTTCACTTGAAAAGTAAGGTAGCTCAGTGCTAAAAATACTCTTTGCCTTACAGATTTAATTCGTATTTTAAGTCAGTGTGTGGGGTCTGCATGTTCTTCGAAATGTCTGTGTGGGTTTTCACCAGGTATTCCAGTTTTTTCTTATCCCCAAAAATGTGTGGGCTGACTAGCTATAAAAAAATGCTTAGCTATATTTACCCTTTCTCTTGTGGCCCTGGTACCAGTCATAACTGAAAAGGGGTATTTGGATCAGCCCACTTATCAGGTTATCAAATTAAAAAATAAAACTTTTTTTTTAATTAATTGGGTTAGTAAACTAATCATTCTCGAATGGTTTTCAGCTATGACCCAGACCACATTGTCAAGGGTAAACACAATAAATATAGACATTTAGAGCAGCCAATCAAAAAACGTTGTGGGGATGTTGGAAGAAACAAACTTAAACATTGAGGTGAGAGAGAGAATATGAGACCATGCATATGTTGCACAGAAAGTAACTGGAGATCAGGAGTGAAGTTTAGACCTTGGAACTGTGAGACAGAAATCTTAACTACCGAGGTATTGTTGTGCCCAGATGTTAATTTCAAATGGTTAACACCAACTCAGCCAGTCATGTGTTATTTGTGAATGCCTAAATTTTATGCCTCACCTATTTGTCATCTTACTTTGTTAATAACAAAATTTAACATATACTAAAACACCAGAATTAATATTTAAAAAAGCCTTTCGTTACAGTGGCAAGGAACTTTATTATGCACTGCAAAAGATTCTTTGAAATTTATTTTTGTAGCAAATACATTTTGATATAAGGAGACACTGAACTGGATACAGACTTATTAAACAGTAGTATGTGCTTATCTTAAACTATTCCACTTTTTTCTAACAGTATCAGTACTGAAGTAAGCCATGCAGGTGTTTCATTTGCAATTGCAGTGATTCAGAATGCTATAATGTGGTTATGGGAATTATTTCCAGCCATCTTGAAAATAAAGAAAATAATGACACAAGTAGATAAATTCCACCAAAGAAATAAATGTATTTATCAATGCCATTCACAGGTTATCCCAAGCATGTGTTAATGAAACAACAGCACTGTGCAAAACAAGGTAATCAGAAGTGAATGGTCAGTCACTGTCAGAAAGGCAAACTGAAGAGACATAACAGGCTTTTTCTCCAGCAGTAACAGTAGAACAGATTTTGTTAAATGTTCCACAGGTATCACCCAGCATACCTTTTATTGCTTTTAGTTATGACACCTCAGTAGTTAGTGATGTTTCAGCTGCTCCTAAGCTGTTGCTGTTTTCCATCTCACTCAGAGAATATTCTGGAAAAAAATACCTGTTGCTTGAGCTAGCATGGCTGTTTGGCTTATAGTCTATGCCAGAATCATAGAATCAATGGTGATACTGTTAGATTGGAACTTTCAAGGTCAACATCACATAAGTGTCTGGATAGCAAATCATTGAACTAGATTAGGCAGTTAGCTGTATCTATTTGTAAATGTATGGGCAGCTCTGGAGGTTTGTATTCAATTTTCCAGTGAGTGCATCCTGTGCTTTTTGACAAAATCAAGGTATGTCCTCACATTCAAACAAGTGTTCAAATATCTAGAATCATAAGGGTTATTAAAAATGTAAAAGACAATATTATTCTCGTCTTTAAGCAATATTATTTTTGCTCGATTTTGTAAACAACTTACAATATCTCAGAAACTGCTGTTTGTTCATCTATGAGATTTCATATAAGGCTATACAATTCTGCCTGTATTACTTGGTTGTTGACAAATTTAGAAACATAAGAACATGACTATATAAATAAATGCTATATAAACAACAATTAATATCTGTTTAGCAGCACTAGACAGAAGTCAAATGTCAATACAGATGAGTTGTCCAACATGTAAGATGAAGTCTTTCAAAAGCTTGTATGCAGCATGGTTTTAGAATTATTAATGCAAATATGAACAGACTATGTTAGACACCTAGAAGAGTCAGTAGGATATAATTACAAAAATACCTTGAGGTCCTGGGCTCTAATGAGACAAGACTGCAACAGTAGCAGTACAAGTTTTAAAAAAAACGTTTTACTGGACAAACAAAAATAAACTTTTATTGAACTAGAAACTAGCTCTGATGCTGTTTACTCCAACTCAGAAACAATCAAATAATGTCACCCCTGTCTCTGAACACATAAAAAGTACTAAACTTATTCTCAAGAATCCTTTAGGCAACGTCATTTCCATGGTGACTCAACAAAAATGCCTTGGTCTCATTATTGATCCTTCCCTTTAAATTAAAATATTGCTGCAAAGCATCATATCGCCTGTCAAATGAAACACACCTAGCCATTGCAACAAACATGATTATACCTAAATTAGAATAGGAACTTCCAGTTATCACATTCTTCTCTGTATTCTGCAACACTCTTAAGACAGAAAAGTGTGAATAAAATACATTGCTTCGCTTACCTTGCAAAGTCTGCTGACTGACCACCATGAGCTCCAAAACTGATTTCATTGGCTGTCGATCAATGGCAGAGCTTTCCTTCTCTTTGATACACTGCATACAAAATATTTAAATTTTTGTTGTACCTAATGGACTCATAATTTTCCAGCTTGTGTGCTGTAAAACAGCAGTTTGCATTATTAACCCTACTCCTTTAGGCATGAAGCTTTTTTCCAGAATTTTCTGCCATCAGAGATTTGTTTAAAGTAATTGCCCCTAGTCCTGGAAACCAGTGCTGAATCTTCTTCTACTTTAATCAAAGCTTCCTCTAAGAAGTTACTAAGATATGTGCACATCTGGCTTCCTACAAAACAGCTGTGCTTTTCAATCAGACCAAAGATAGGGCCTTCAGCTAAATCTCTCCTTTGTACATGCTCGTAAATTGGCATTCACATTATCAGGGACAAGCTCACAGCACAAACACTGGGATCCTGAAAACAAAATTATGTGATATATGTAAACGTATTGAGTGCCAGTGTTTGTAATGATGAATTCTGAGCATAGTATTAATTTTAAGTTCTCTTTTTTTTTCTTCCTTGTATCAATTGTTTCAGTATCTATATTGCTGATCTAATACCCCTAATATCCTAGCAAAACATTTGCTCTGCGCTCTACAGGCAAACCCCGTCCTCACTCACACTCATATACACACACACACACACACACACACACACACACACACAATAGCCCTGAATGAATCCTGAACTAAGGGCAATCAGTTCAAGGAACAGAATCATGTACAGGAATGTTAACATTTGTTTTGCCTTTTATCCTGCAAATATGATCAGGTGCCCTAAGTGCAGATTCCTTCCTCCCAAGTTCAAATGTAACTGTCAATGGGTTTTCTAACACTGTGCTGTGAACATCTAGATATAGTAATCTCAACAGCCCTCAATCTCTCCAATGCTTCAATATTACACACTCACTGTTATACCATTTTGGGTAGATGAGGTGGTTTACATTATATAACTGGTATCATTAAATGCATTACCCTGATCTGTTTGGCATGGTTACTGGCTCCAAGTCTAGAATTAGATGTTGAGCCATAGCCCTCAAGGATGATATCAGAATTTGCCCAGAGTAAGAGAAGGAGGGGAATTATCATTCACACATATTAAGAAGACTGAGTCTCATGAGGTCACATGGTCACTGCTGACTGTACCAGGCTACCCGTAAGAACTACATCTCACTGCTCAGGCCTTTGTGCTTCCTCTGAAGAAATGTTTGTAACGGATGATCTGAAATTTAAATACCTGACAGCTGTAAATGGCTACTGATATGAACTACCTTTCAATGCAATGATTTTCATCTACATGAATTACAGTGATATACGACCTTAAGTTTAAAGAGGTAAAACCTCCCCACTCCTTGTTGTTTATTATAAGGTGGCTGCAATATTCCCATTCCCAGGTGTTGTTTATAGGACCATTGAGCAGACAGGTTTTTGTCACACTGCTGACATGTTCTAGTAAAAGGCTACCTTACATTTTTTAGTCATTAACTGTTTTCTCTACATTTTTTAATAATCTTAAAATGATCAGAATTAAGTTTAGCAGTGTTGTTGGTACAGTGAATTAAGATTAGTTCTAATGTTCATCTCTTAAGGAAACCTGATTAAATTGTAAATTTATTAGTCTGACAGTGATGCAGCTGTATCCACTGCATAACAAATTCATTAGCCTTTTTTGCAAATCTATTTTATCTGCTTCAGGGAGTAAGCTAATCCATGTAATCTTACCTCATATGCGTGAATACATGGGTGAAACAAGGAGTATCTTAAGGGAAAATATCTTGTTGCATGTAAAATCTGGTAATATAGTCCCAGATTAATTTCATTTATGGCTTCAAATGATCATTTGCCAAATATTTGCTAATGTAGTCTCTGGCCACTGAATTGTAGGGCTAAAACAGAACCCAAAATATTGTAATTACCCAGAGTGTGCCTTAACTGTGGACTAGCTTGAAGTCTCGGATCTCAGCTGGTCTAACTACTAAACAGATCAAAAGCTGTCAGTGTAACAGTAATAGTAACAATACTGAGTTGCAAAAGCTGCTAAGTATGGCATGCTGTATAACTAATCATCTCTTGTATCTTCCTTCTGAGAGCATCTTCCTTCTAAGTACTACTTTGTATCTGCCTAAAGGACCTCACCTCTAATTTGCTGTTCTACGAGGAGTATACCTTTATGACTGCATTCAGCAGCACTACAGCCCAAACTGCAGGCTGTAAGATTTTCGACCTGAGCTACACACCCTACCTGGGCAGCATTAACTGTTGGATAAATGCACTGCAAAAGAGCCCTCTCAGTCTGATTGTAGGCAAACTATTTCAGAAAAGACAATGTAAACTACTGTTTAAATAATCTTTTAAATTATGTACAGCAATTTGAACTAAATTCAACTTTATAGCTTTACTAAATTAATATATGTATAAATGCTTACTGTCAAAAAACACCTCAAGATAATCCTTGAATTAATTCTCAAGAACTCTCAGCACCATATGAAATAAAATGGACCAATCCCAATCCTCCGGTGCTTCTGTGACTCTGTAACTTGCTTGATTATTGGATGCTCACAAAAGGATTATTGTATATAAAAGTAGTCCTTTTTTACCATCTATTAATTATGATGTAGGGAGCATAGAGGAAACTCCTACATTTTTGTATTCTCCATGGGTTTATGGCACAGCTGGCATTCCCTAGGGATTTTGGTACCATTTTTAAAATCCATTCAGATCCAAAACTTCTTTCCAGTTTTGTGTTTCCCAGACCTTATGGTAGTTACCATTTCCTAATATATGTACTACAAAGCAGCAGCTTGTTTACAGGTTCATAGCAGCTTACTAGGCTATTGGCCCTATTATAAATATATTGGCTAGTATAAATATATGAAATACAGAAGAGAGAAAAGAGGCAGGAGGGATAGTGGTTGTTATATGTGGTTTGCTCTCATATGCTCTGTATGTTAGACAGTCAGCAGCTAGTTTAGAAAAAAGAGGCTAATTGTGATCAATGTGCACATAGTGCTGTAAAGCATATATCTATAGAATGTATCTGTGCGAAATCTGAAAAAAATCATACCATTAACTCAAGCCTAGCTTTTCATGACTTGAAGAAAATATTGATTAAGAAATCATCATTCCAACCAAATTTGATACTCTGTGGCAAAACAGTGGTGTTAGCAATGATGATTGCCTAGTACTTGTTTACTCTCAACTCATTCAGACATAATAAGAGTTAACAAGTGAGATAGGCAATAGTAACATACCTGAATGAATTTATGTAAATATCCTAGCCAGTTCCCACTCACGGACATGCTCCCTAATGCTCTCAGTACTAATGTAGAATGAAAACAACCTGGCAGTCTGTGCATCCTCTACTACACTGCATAGAGTGAGCAAAGCATTTAATCATTTATTCTTTTCTATGCAAGCATCTATTTTTGATATTTTTTTTACTGTCGAACCTCCTGTCCTTTTAAGGACATCAGGGTGACAGTTGTTTCACTTATTTTGTTTTGGCGAATGGTGGTGTGTTAGCAGCTCCTAGCCAATAGAAAAGGATCTAGTAGTGTTAATCACCCGCTTGACAAGCGGACACCAGTATAGTGAGCAAAGCATTTAATCCTGTATTGTTTTCTATAGAAGCATCCTTCATTTTTTTTTTTTTAACTGTCTAACCTCCTGTCATTTAAGGACATTGGAGCTACAGTTGTTTTACGTATTTTGTTTTGGTGAATGGTGGTGTGTTAAGAAAAGGAGCTAGCAGTGTTTGAGCTGACATGAGAAGAGTGGACGTTCATGTCGAGCATTGATGCTAAGATGCAAAGACGTGCTTTGCACAGGTTTGTGTGATAACAGCAATTACAGGGAATACAGGGTAAATGGATATGTATATATTTTTTCTAAGTCTATAATGGTTTACTTTTTTAATAATTAGTTCAAATTTAGAATATTATATATATTGTATGAAATGGGTCTATATTAGATGAACGAATGATCAAAATGTTGAGTACAACATGCCAGACACATTTTGATCGAATGGTCAACTAATCGAAAACTAAAAAGCCTGAATACAACTAAATCAAAACATTTCATTTGTCCCACACCTTCCCTGTACTAACATATAACGAATACATATAAACCCCTACATGCTCACATCATTCAACAACTTTAAAACCTAAACACACTCTTCTGCTTTTAAAACAAAGTGTGGGGCTTCGCCCCCCCACACACCCCAACGTGGTGGGCTGTGCTCCCCACACCCTCCCTAACTAAATATACCAACTCCGAGATCGCTCTACATTGGGGAAAGTGCAAATTTCTCGGTAATCACAAAACAAATACTTACACAAGTAAAGAATTCTCTTGCCTAGCCATTCCAGACAGTGCAGCATCTTTACATCACAAGCTACTCTCACTACCATGGCCAACTAAAACTTTTTGAAACTCCAGTTTTCAGCATTTGCAGATTCCAATTAGATGAATGATCAATCAAAGTGTGTCAAGCATGCTGTACTCGACATTTTGATCATTCGTTCATCTAATATAGACCCGTATGAAATACATTAGGGAAATTACACTTGTTTCTTTTAATTTGATACGGCTCATTGTATTAGATAATTTATATTATTATTTTTAATATTTGTACAGTAGGTTGGATTCATTAAATTCCTACATGTTTGAAGATTGATTAACTCGAGTTTTGTAACAAAATGTAGTGTATGTGGGATGTATACGAAGACAATAAGTGGCAGTTATTGTTTTAACTGTTTAAATCTACAGTTAATAGTTAACATAATAAAAAGTAAAACAGTTGCAGAATTTGGTGATTGTCAGTGTTATCATGGCAATTTTGATCAAAGTGCACATGGTGGTGTAAAACATATCTCTATAGAATGTATGTACGTGAAATCTGAAAAATCATACCGCTAACTCAAGCCTAGCTTTACAAGCTTTGAAGAAAATATTCTTTAAAGGAATTTGTTACTTATTGGAGGTGTGATATCAGTACGGTTAAGGACAATTTTATAACTGATATTAATTAATTGTCATGCCTCAATAATAAAAATGAGACTACTGTGAGTTAATCATAGAATGTGGAGAAGGTAAAAAAAGGAAGAAGGTGGTAAGAAACAATTCTGAAAAAACAGAATTTCATCGATAATGACTATCAGCTAATTAAACTGAAGTTTGACACTGACTTAGCAAAAGAATATAAGCAGATTTGTAGTCATATTGAAGATAGGTTAAATCATAAAGACATTACAGAAGACAGTATTAAACTTGCTAATCAGATAACAGTTTTAGAAGGAGCAATGAGTAGAAATGTAACAATAAGGAAAACAGACACAGAAAAGCACCTAAAAGAGAAGGTTTACATGGCTCAAAGTCTGCTAAAACTGCAGAATTTGTAAATTAAAAAAAGAACAAAATACCACTTTTCAAGATGGTTCTGAGAGGGAACTGTTGATTCTTAGCAACTCTGTATTGAAATAAGCCTTAACACATTTATATAAACTTAACAAAGAATTAATCACAGCATCTGCTTTACCAAAGCCAAGGCTTGCAAATGTAAAAAAAGATAGTGAAAGAAATGATAAAAGATTATTCAAAATATAATTTATATATGATTCGCATTGGGGTAAACAACCTTAAACTTACTCCCCCCAGTCAAATGAAATGTTTATTATCAGATATAACTGAACTATTTGAGACATGTAAAATTAATTTTGTTTTTTGTGAAATTATACCTTCCATGATCTTTTCAGATTAATGTACACTAAAGTTCATAATTTTAATAATTGGTTATGGCATCTTTCAACAGTCTATCAATTGAAGGTGGTTAGATTCATAGAGTCATAGGTTCATAGAAGGTTACTAGGCTAACGGCCCTATGGTCCTTACAAGCCTAGACATATTTATCTCGAGTTGCCGAAATTGTCAGTGGTTAGGTCAGGAAAGTTCACAGAGATAAGAGTCTATGGTAATTAATATCAACTGCCTCTATCCATGAGGAACATAGGCACTACCTCAGGAGTAAATTTGCGGTCACCCAACCATTGACCTAGGTTGCGTTTGAAGAGGGTCATGGAGGGGCTCTGTTTTACATGAATTGTAAGCTTGTTACAGAGAAGTGGTAGTCTCTGGGAGATGTATCTATCTCTCCAGCATGATTTGCTCATGCCACAAGCTAGGTTAAGGTCCCTGGAGCAACTGACCCTCATGCAATTTGATTTACGAATGTGTAGCATTTCTATCAGGGCTGGTCAAAGACTGCCCTGTAAGCCAAACACAGTCCACCCCTTAGCAGCCTGTAGGAATCAGAAGTGACAAGGCTTTCAGTCTTTCCACATAGGACTTGTTTTATGTACCCTGTAGTTTCTTGGTGACAAACCTCTGTGGTGTCTCCAGCTGTTGCAGGTTTCTGGTGAGGTACATGCAAAAGGGGACATTGTACTCAATTATTAGTCTGATGAGGGCCAAGTATAATGGAATTATAACATCCTTAGATCTAGATGTAATGCCTTTACTTATGAGATGTGCCACATAGAAGGGTTTCCGTACCACTGTAGATACGTTGTGGTCAAAGTTGAGACCGCTATCAACCCGAGTACCCAGATCACGTACCACTGGGTCTACACTTAGGGTGGTGCTGTCTGTAATATAATCAGCAGGAATGTCAGCTTTCCCAAAGGGAATAACAATACATTTTTTGTATCTAGCTTTAATCTGTGTCTTTGGCACCAATCATTTGTCTGCATAACCCTTTCTGTAGTATATTAATATCATTGGGTGACTCAATGATTGCTCCCAATTTGCAATAATCAGCAGACTTGGTCGGCCACAGCCAACGATGATTGCCTGGATACCTGAGAAACAAATTCCAAATAGTAAAGGGCCCAACACATAACCTTGTGGTACAACACTGGTGACTGGTCTTTTGCTAGAGGTGAAATCACCGACCAGTATGTGTCCTGTTGGTGAGCCAACTGGCTACCCATCTAGTGATGTAGGGGTTAATTCCTATTAGGGAGAGTTTCTCTATAATACTTGAGTGGGGGATTGTGTCAAATGCCAGGGCCTTGGTGACTTTCTCGAAGAAGTCAACCAGGTTTAACAGGCATGATCTACCCTTAACAAATCCAAACTGGGTTGAGTCCAGAGCTTGGAAATTACCAATGTCTGTGTTGATAAGGTCTATAATTATTCTTTCCATGGCCATGCAGATGAGGCTAGTCAAGCATATGGTTCTATAGTTTCAAAGGCCGGTTGATGGTCTTCCTTTGTGCAGAGGTATTACTGTTGCTGTCCTCCATTCTGCCAGAACATAGCCAGTTCACAGCCTGTGGTTAAACAGGATCCAAGTAGGTCTTGTAGGTCATGTTTTAAGTTGTTTAAAAGGCAACCTGGGATGTCCTCTGGTCCCATTGATACCATAATTTTTGGCCTTTGGAGAGCACAGAGATGACCTGCTCTCTTGAGATAATAGGTTGAGGAATGGTGGCTGGTATTCTTTGGAGGATGACCAGTGAGGACGGGATGAAGTCTGCTCCAAATTTGTCAGCTATAAGGTTGGCTATTACCTCCAATTGAATATGGGTGGTGCCATCAACAACCAATTCAGCACATAACTGGTTATTACCTTTTAGATTTTGGACATAATTAAAGAATTCCTTGTGATTATCCTTATATATACAGGCTATTTTTGCTTCGTAATTAGCTTTGGAGGACTTCACAAGAGCTCTAATTTATTTTTTTAAGCTAAAAAATGATTTCTTCCTCTGCTTAACCAGTTCCTTCTTGTTCTTGGAATTTAACTTCTTTCTCTTGTTGTATAGCCTGTTTATACAAGGGGTCCACCAGGGTGGCTTGTTTTTTGGTGAGACCTGGTTTTAATCCAGTCAGGTACAACCAATTCTATGTTGTTGTATCTTTCGGCTTTTCCCGATTAGGGGTCACCACAGCGGAACTCCGGTCTGCGAATGATTGGCAGTAGATTTTTACGTGCCGAGTTGCCAGCTCGGATGCACAACCTTCAACGAAGGTACGCCCATTCACACATGTCTCCACACAGAAGACGCTTTAGCTGAGAATCGAACAGGACGTCTTACTGTGAGGCCCCAATGCTACCGCAGCACCACCACCACAGCAGGTACAACCGATTCTATACAACTGCTTAAGTGGTTATACACCGCTGCATAGCAGTCCATGTTATCTGTGTTCGAGGGGACTTTGAAACTTCTTATACCATTGCTTAGTAGGAGGTAATTTGACTTGGAAAAATTCTTAAGTGTTTTTGAGCCTGATGGGGTATCTGGCTTTATAAATACATCAAAAGAGACTGATTTATGGTTCAAGCTTACCAGGGAGGACATCACATGGGGGGGAGGGGTGCAGTGCTCCCCCATGTTAGTGAATATTATGTCCAGGACATTCGAGGCCCTTGTGAGCATGCTGATTAGCTCTTCCAGAGCATTTGCATTGACAAAGTTCAAGAACCTCTGAGTCAGCAAGTTTGTGGTCATGTATGTTTCCCAGTCAATGGAAGAATAGTTAAAATCATCCATGAACAAGGATGTTGGGCTGTATGGCAAGTGTCTGTGGTGGGTACAAGTATGTGGTATGCTTTTCCTGGTTTATGGTGGGGGACCTTTAGCTAGCTATGATGTTGTAAGAGATTTTGCCTATAGTTAATTGAACATAGAGTAGCTCAAGAGAGTTGTACTGTCTAACCAGTCTTGAGGTGTACTTGTCCTTAATGAAGATGGATATACCTCCTCCTTTGGTTCTTTCCCACTCAGTTTGTGGTCTGAATGTATGGAAGGCATTGTAGCCCTGCACGGCCGGGGTGCTTTCCGGGACTTTGAACCATGTCTCGGTGACTGAACAGACATCAGTATCTTCCAAGGTGAGAGGTGCTTCTAGGGAATGCAGTTTCTTGTTTAGACCCTAGCATTAAGCAGCAGTACCTTAAGTTTATCTAAGAGGATTTTGTTACTTTGGCAGGTTGGTTATTTTGACACTGCCTAAAAAAGCACAACAGGGGTATCTAATGCTTTTTCCAGTTTCCAAAAGCCTAGAGGAGACAAGTGCAGACCGTCTCTAGCAAAGCAGAGTGGCCTTGGAAATATACAAACCAAAACCCACAAAAAACAGCTGGACAAAGGACCCGACTGCCGAAAGTAAAATAACATTTATTCTTCAACAATAAAGTAAGCGCTTTTTGTCCATTCACATTGAATGAACTTCATCAGACAAAACCAAAACTATCCCGCTTACATTTAATCATTTCTGCCCAACAGGTACAACCTCTCCCTCCCGTTATTAAAGAAACATTGCTTTCTTTCACCAAGGTTTGTAAGTGCAGTAAAATAGAATAAAACACCTTCAAAATGCAAGAAACTGTTAAAATTTAAAGACTGAATATATGTATAAATTATAAATATAATTTTTTAATGTAAATTTTTTTTTCCTTAAATACATTTAAAAACCTTTAAACACATTTGACAGGGCATGGTACCAGAGTCACAAATTCATCCACATACCAATAACTATTGAAAATCTATAGGGGGGAAAAAAAAAAAATATATATATATATATATATATATATATATATATATGTGTGTGTGTGTGTGTGTGTGTGTGTGTGTGTGTGTGTGTATGCTCGCGTGTGTGTGTTTGTGTATATGTACACACACCCATAGAATACTTATTCAAAAAGAATAAGAAAACATATATATATATATATATATATATATATATATATATATATATATATAGTAAAAATAATAAATATAAAATGGTGTTGTACAATAGTAAATAAGCTTATCCACATAAATGAAAAATGTACATATGTTCATAACTCATTAAGAAAACCCCAAAAACATTTCATCTAGTAAGGGCCCTCAGTTTCAACAAGCAGCTAATGGAACAATATTCATTTACTCCTGGCCAAGTGTAGGTGTTAAGAATAATTTGCCAGGATAGCTCCCTTTTCTCGAGTTGTAATGACCATGGTTCTCCTCTGTATCCTTGCTCGACAGCTTTTATCACAGTATATCTGAAGAAATGACCTTCATTGGCTAAAACATGTTTAGCCAATGCATTGTGGGTGTTCCCCTTCCTAATACAATACTCATGCTTATATATCCTCTCCTTCATCTTGTGTTCGGTCTTACCTATGAAGGCATATTTACATTGGGGACAAAATCCACACTTTCTCGTTCTGGAGATTTTTAGCTTACCCAAGCTTCCATCACCTGATTTTTCCAAAATACTCTTAATATAACAATCTCTCTTAAAAGTGATGTTTAGTCTGGCCCCAACTTTCTCCCTAATGGAAGCATTTTCTTCCAACATGACCCAATTCTTACTTAAAACCCACTTTAACCATCTGTAGTCACTACTATATATGGCTGTTAAGTTTGCAAACAACAGTATTTATCCAGTTACCCATAAGATCATATTCCATGCTTTAGGGCCCATTGACAGGAATAACATTTGTATCCCTTGCCCCTTTTAAAATAGGGACATAAGATTCTGCCTCCCTCTTTTTATGTACCTCGTTGAACAATTCGTCCAACAAGGTCTGTGGGTAACCCCTTTTCATGAACATTCCTTTCATAATCCTACATTCTTCCAAAAAAATCCCCATCCAGGGTGACCACCCTGGCCGCTCTGACCAGTTATCCCTTCACCACAGATCTTTTCTGATGGTGAGGGTGTGAACTGTCAAAATAGAGGAATGTATTAGAATAGGTTTTCTTCCTAAAGTTCTTAGAGGTGTACACTTGGGCCTCCCTGTCTTTTTCAAGTAATACATCCAAGTACACTATTCATTTGCTACTCATTTCATGTGTAAATACTAAAAAATTGGTTGTAGAATTAATGTAGTTGATAAAAGCGTTAATACTATCAACCCCATCTTTCCACAAAGTAAAGATGTCGTCCAAGAAGCTTACGTAAAGTCTAATTTTGCCATTGATTGATGCTTCACTGAAAATATATTTGTGCTCCCATTGAGCCATTACAATATTTGCAAATGTCCCCCTACGTGGAGAACCCATTGAAATCCCATTTTTTTGTAAATAATAATTTCCGCAAAGCAGAAAGTATTGTTACTCAAGATTAAGTCCAGCAGATCCTCATACAAGTTAATGTCCTCCTGTTTCACCCCTTCATCATGTAAGAATTCTATTGCCCATTAGATTCTGGTCTCTTGGGGTATGACATCGTAAAGGTCCTTCACATCTATAGTCAACAAAACATCACCCACATAGAAGGGCAAATCGTTAACCACGCCAAGAAAACTCTAAGAGTTTTTGCAAATCTGTTTCTCACTAGTTAAAAACCCTTTCAACTTGGAGTACAAATATTTGGCACAGGGATATGGGATGGAATTTCTCCCATCCACGATGAGGTGCATGGGGGATCCATCAAATCCTTGTGGATTTTGGGGATTCCAAAAATTATTAGGGTAATTGGGGCTATCATATTCAAAAAATTATACACATCAACATCGATCCTGTTCTCCATAAATATGTTTTCTATGGCAAAAGTGACCCTTCTATATGTAGTATTCATTTCATTCTTCGAAACTTGTAAGTATGTGTCAGTTTCCAAAATCTCCACCATTTTGTTGACATACTGGTGGATATCCATTACTACCAACCCACCACTCCTTATCTGGCTTCATTATTCGGGTATTCTGTTGGCCAAGGTAATTTAGTAAACCCTGTTCTTCCATGCTCAAATTACTAATCCTGTTGCTATCTTTCTTATTCCAAAGCCCCTTTCTGATATCCAATTCACAAATCTTCTCATATAAAGCCAGTGCTGGATGGAGGGGTGGAACTCATTAACAAAGATATTGGTA
This sequence comes from Protopterus annectens, assembly GCF_019279795.1. NCBI lineage: Eukaryota > Metazoa > Chordata > Ceratodontiformes > Protopteridae > Protopterus > Protopterus annectens. The sequence continues at coordinate 179,069,598 of NC_056738.1, forward strand.
ACCTCCATATTCTGGATCCCACCCAGTTCGGGTTTGTGAAAGGCAGATCATGCCTCCTGAACCTGATCGACTTCGTTGAGGTAGTCAACAAAGCCGTAGATGAGGGTAAAGTGGTTCACACAGCCTATCTTGACCTCACCAAGGCTTTCGACACCGTCGCCCATTCTGGAATTATAGCTAAACTCACTAAACTAGGTATAAATCCCTACATCACAAGATGGGTTGCCAACTGGCTCAATGAAAGAACCCACATTGTAAAAGTTGCAGGCTCCAAATCTGACCTCAGAGCAGTGACACGTGGAGTACTACAGGGTTCCTTCCTGGGACCTCTCCTGTTTGGTATCTACTTCTCTGAAGTACAGGCTAATACAGAAGGCCTCTGGCTAACAAAGTTCGCAGATGACTGCAAACTAGGAGCCATAGTCAAGTCCCCAAATGATGTGGACATCCTACAGAAGGACCTCACTGAGACAGATGCCTGATGTCAGAGCCATGGCTTCATGCTCAATGCCAAAAAGTGCAGTGTCATCCCCTTTGGTAAAAACTCTGTACCCATGAACTACCACATAGGCAGCAATCTACTTAACTTCGAATGTGTGATAAGAGACCTTGGGACCCAGGTGGACAGTAGTCTCTCCTTTGATAGTCACATCCCCACAGTAATCAGGAAGTCCTTCTACATGGCACACCTCATCATAAAAGGGTTCTCATCCAGGAAAAAAGAGGTTATTGTTCCTCTCTACTCGACACTCATTAGACCCATTATAGAGTACAATGCCCCTTTTGGAATGTACCTCACAAGACATCTGCAGCAGCTGGAAAGGCTCCAGAAGTACCTAACAAAGAGGATTACTGGCCTCAAACAAATGCCCTAAATTGACAGTCTCAAAAAACTCCAGCTTTACTCAATAGCATATCGCCTACTCCAAGGTGATCTCTGCCTAACATATAAAGCTATGTCAAACCCAGAGCTGTTGGACATGCTACACCTAAAGAAATCCCAATCCCTCCGAGCTACATGCTCTAGGGACCTAAACCTTGTCACAGCAATAAACAGGACATGCTGGAGGGATAGATTCCTGTCCCAGAGACTTCCCATACTCTGGAACAGGCTACCCATCTATGTCAAGCAAAGTTCTTCATTAGCACTCTTCAAGAAAAATCTTGATGAGTGGATGGGAAATAGGAAATACACCCCGGGGATCACCTCTGTGTCCCTGCTGGACAGTGGCACAGGAAAATAACTTTCTTGGGTGGCGTAAGCCAGAGAACCTTGTTGGCTAGGCTTACGTAGGCCCTTGGGCCAATAGTCTAGTACCTACCTAAGAACCTATGAACCTCTGAATGTACTAGGTATGGAAAATTCATGAAAAACTTCAGCAGCTTCCCCGAACATAAGTTTAAAATTTATCTTTCTTAGATATAACTTTAGGTCGAACAAGGTGGTAACTAGATCTACCCATCTGGAGATACAAAGGTAAGACCCTTACTCAATACATCGGCTATAGTTGTATCAATAATAGTCTCCGAGGAAGTAAAAATAATTTTAAATAAATTATAAATAAATTTGTCTCACCTCCATCTCCCTGCTCCTGGTTTCACTCCTGAAGAAATGATAACAGCAACTTGAAATGTATAAAATATACTAGCACTTTGCCTATCAGAAAAAGTCGTTCCACCTATGTCAAAAACTCCAGAAAATGTAAAATGCTGTGTTGATGACAGGATAGCCAACATAACTGTTTCAAAGGGGAAACATTTATCACATACAGTAGATAATATACTTTTTAGATATGAATGATGCACAGCTATTCTGCAGTCTACATCCCAAATTAATTTTAGTCCTCTCAAAGCTCTTTACAAAACCAATGAAATTCAAACTACCTGTGAGTTACAGTTAGCCAGACAGCTGAAACATAAATTTTTAAACACACATTGGCTTAAGACAATACAAGAGTCTTATATTAGGCATAAATTCTGCATCTGAAATTCTCCAACATAATATCCATCAAACGTCAGAAGAAGCAGGAAACATATGCTGTTAAACTGCAATCATTATCTTATTTTGACAACACTTATGATTAACAGTAAGTTCATTTTAATTAAAGTGTCACTGAGATCTACAGAAATGCGAAGTCAGCAAGAATAGATTAGAATTCTATAGAATCATATTCTGAGGAACTGGCATAATCCCAAACGCAAAAAAACACTTTTAGGCTACAGGAAATAAACTACAGCCTAAAGATCTAGCAGTGATAAAGTCTTTAAGCAAGGAAGACTATAGTTCAAGACTTATTAAAAATGTTTCAACAATTACAGACACACTCAGAAATCTTAACAAGAATTCCTTGATTTTGTCAATGCAAATGCCTTGGACCTGCTGGTCAACACCCCCACAAGAGGTGATAATATCTTGGACTTGGTATTAACCAACATGAATAACCACTGCAGCATCCCTAAAGTGTCATCTTCCCTGGAAAGATCCAACCACAAAGCAGTCACTTTCAAAGTCACCATCTCCCCCCCCCCCCTTCCTAGGGTCAAACATAAAACTTTCTCCAAAGCTGATTACAACCTCCTGAGGAATGGTATAAACAGCTTCACAGCCCCCTTCCCTCTGTAGAAATTGGCACAAATGTCCAAACCTACACCAAAGTACTATACAAGCATTTATATAGCTGCATGGAATCAGGAATACCCAACAGGACAAAATCATCCCCCTCAAGGAAGAGTAAACCTGTCTGGTGGACATCTGCAGTAAATAAACTGTATAATAAAAGGAAGAAATGCTGTCCAGGACCAAGAAGGAGCAGGTGCCTAATTGGATGCAATCTCTCCTTAGCCTGATCAAGCAAATAAGAGCACTAATGAAATCCTCCAAAGCAAACTGAGTCCAAACTGACCACATCTACTAAAGACAATCATAAGGCCTTTTTTCACATATGTCCACAATCTCAAAGAAAGCACTCAGATCTGCTCAGAACTGGTGGTCAAGGACACCACATACAGAAACACCATAGATATAGCCAACCTACTGGCAGAAAGGTTCAGCAGAAACTTTGCCCCCTCTGTCCCCCTAATCAGTAAAACAGAACATCCCCAGCACTTGCCCCCCTCCCCTTATCTCTAGGGAGTAAGTCTTCACTGCCCTCTCAAAGGCAAATAATACAGCCTCCATGGGACCTGATAACATCCCTGGCTGCATCCTACACGAACTCAGGCAGGAACCTGTAGCACCATTAGGCATCCTATTCAACCAAAGCCTGAGTACCGACTTTGTCTAAGCCAAGTAGAGGAGAACCACTGTCATCCCCATGCACAAAGGTGGAGCATCCACCAATCCAGGAAATTATACACCCATCAGCCTAACTAGACTGATCTGCAAGGCCACGGAATGGCTTATCACGGATCTCATTAACAAGGACATTGGCAACCTCCAAACTCTCAATCCCACACAGTTTGGTTTTGTCAAAGGGAGGTCATGCCTGTTAAACTTGGTCGGCTTCTTTGAGACAGTCACCAAAGCCATGGACAAGGGGAAGATGGTGCACACCACCTACTTTGACCTGCCCAAAGCCCTCAATACTATTCCCCACTCAGGTATAATAGATAAACTCTCTCAACTAGGCATTAATCCATATATTACCAGATGGCTAGCAAACTGGCTCACATATAGAACCCACCTAGTCAAAACAGGAGAAGCTAACTCAAGCAGTGGACCCGTAACAAGCAATGTACCCCAGGGATCAGTCTTGGAGCCTCTCTTATTTCAAATATACATTTCTAATGTGTGGGCCAAAACCAGTGGGCTATGGCTGGCCAAGTCTGCAGATGACTGCAAGTTGGATGCTGTCATCAATTCCTCTAGTGATGTGGACATCCTCGATGAGGGTCTCACCCAAACAAATGACTGGTGCCAGAAACATGACCTCAAACTGAATACCAAAAAATGCATCATCATCCCCTTTGGGGGAGTGACATCCCCACAAATTATCACATTAATAACAAGATTCTAAGCACGCAATCAGTTGTGAGGAACTTGGGTACGCAGGTTGATAGCAAACTGACTTTTGACCACTATATTGCCTCCATTGTACGGAAAGCTTTCTACATGGCCCACCCATATGTCTCAACCTCTTATAGCAAGAAATCTAGACAAAGCCATAAATAAAAGTGGAACAAAGGACCAAAAATATAGACAATTTTTAAACACTGCGCTTACAAATTTAGAAAGTTGATAAAATAATAGGTTTTGCATTAGCATGAATTTTCTGAAAGATAAGAAGTCTGAAAGTCAAATATCTGTCATTATTTTTAACTTCAATCTTTAATGATTTGTCACTAATTTGCCAGAAAAAACACAATTTTATAAATAAATGAACCAAAAATATGAGGCAAAATTTTGGACATCATGTGAAAATCTGTACAGTTGAGAAGTATGGGCCCACCTTATTAGGAAAGGTATCTCATGCAGAGACAAGGAGGTCATAACATCCCTGTATTCTTCCCTTATAAGACCCATTATTGAGTACAATGCCCCTTTCAGCATGTACCTCACAAAGCATATGCAACAGCTGGAGAGACCATAAATTTTCCTCACCAGGAGAATCCAGAGCCTCAAACATCTACCCTACACAGATAGGCTAAAAGCTCTGTCCCTCTACTCAGTCTCACACAGACTCCTCAGAGATGACCTCTGTCTGGCATACAAAGCAATCTCAGACCCCGCCTTGATGGGACAGCTGCATATCTGCAAGTCAAGCTCCACTTGAGTAAGCCACATACGCAACCTCAACCTGGTCTGTGACAGCAATAAGACTTGTTGGCAGGACAGATTTGTGTCCCAGAGACATCCCCTTCTGTGGAATAGGCTCCCTCTCCATGTCAAGCAGTGTCCTCATTAACCCTTTTTAAGTGCAACCTGGAAAACTGGATAGGGAACAGAAAATACACCTCTGGCATTCCACCTCTGTCCCTGCTGGACAGGGGGATTGGGTGCTGACTTGTCGAAACATGAGCTAAATTCTTGGCTAGGCTTGTAAGGGCCTCAGAGCCAATAGCCTAGTAACTTCCTATAATTCGATGATCCTATGAAAGGCATGTCGTGTGTTAAGACAAAAAATATCAATAAAGTGGTACAAAGACTCAAAGGCTGAATAGTTTCCGATCAAGGTATGTCATACTCCACTTGTTTGCTTTGGAGTTATTTTAGCCAACAAGCACAGAGATCACTTTAAACCATGTTCATGTCAGCAGACCACTCACAGACTTTGAAAAGTTCTGATCCCAGACAGGTAAAAAAGCACTGATGATAATTTATGCTGTGAGTTTTTTCATTTATATCTGTGTATTCTTAAGTTAACCTTAGTCACAGGCTGCCAGTCACTTGACGTCATACATATAACCCTAGAAAATAGAAAATAAAATCTAAGACTTCAGCATTATGATTTTACTGCATTATACAGAAATAGAAAGGGAAAGGACGTATAGCAGATTTCATGTGAAGACACCCAATAATATATAAAGAATAAACAAACAGATGCCACTTAGCTGGAGCATGTCAATTTTATTGCACTTAATGTAACCCCAAAATTTCAAACCAAATACAAAAAACAACACATAATGATCAGGTATTTCAGTAAGAACTGTGTCAGAATTATCCATTACATAAGTTCATTGATGATATGCAGAATGCCTTCTTCCTTAAGTCATACGACTTTTTGACATACATGGAATGACTTGTATGATAGGTAAAGTGTTAGTAAATATACTATTTACAATAATAGCAAACTTGAGTTAAGAAGAGCCAGGGCAGTCATATGCTAGCCATTATAAAACAGATATTTACAGATAAACATTAGATTAACCAAGAAATAATTTGAAAAAAACTTATTAGTGAAAGAAAAGGTCTGAGTCCCACATACTGATACAAACTAACAGACTTAAGATTAAAGGATGCTAGTCAAATACACAGAACAAGACAGCAAGGCCTCCACAGATGACAGAGATCACAGTAAATCACTAGGCAGTTATTAGTGCAGAGCTTTATGGCCACATGACTTCTAGGTAATATTTGCACATGTTCACTTAGAGGCAGTTTTTTTCCACATCTGCAGCTAAAATCAACCCCATCACAATCAGAATGTTTCTGTTATTGGGCATACCTGCTATTTTGATAGCTACTAACAGACCACCATTTAATGGACAACAGTTTGTCTTTTCCCAAGAATGTGAAATTTAAGCATTATAACACATTTGGGATACAAGCTAATGGACTAATTGAAAGCTATTTACATGCAATGGAATGAAGCACAAGAACGCACAGAATAAGGACAAATCTAGAAATAGTATATACACTGTTTTTAACAGACCATAGAACGTTATATAGTGCCTCAATACAATCACCTGCAAACATCCTGTTAAAGATTAATTTCAAAACTAATCTTCCTAAGTTATTAAATTGTGATCACATAATTAAAAGTGGTGACACCAGAAAGAAGAAAAAAAGAAAAGGGGCACAATCCTTTATGTTAAGGGACAGCTCATCAAGAGAGTTGTTGTTAGCATCTTTTCAATTGTCCCTCGCAATGGCTGTGTCAATCCTTTGAGTGCAATTTAATTGAGTGTTATCACAGAACAGGACAAGTTCCCTACATAGAGATCAGACTGTTGCAGTTTGATCTCACAGTAAGTATATATAAGGTTTAGAGGGGACACAGTTTCTCCATGTCCGTGGTACTGGGGGACTTACTCCCTACAAAAATACTTCTTTGTTAAGGATTTCCAGCCTGCCAGTGATTTAGCTGACAAGTGAAAATATGATAGCTCAACCTGTTGGCTTGTTGATGAGTCTGTCTTATCAATAGATAAAACTCAATGTAAGTTGAGATTGACAGATTAGCTGTAAACTAAACAGACAGGAAAAACATTATATTTAGCATGGGAGACTATGTACTGATAAAGCAAGTAGAGTCACCAAAATATCAATCCCTATTTTTCCAATGAATTTTAATATATGCATCACATCAAAAGCTCAATGATTACCACCAGTAAGATGGACACAAAGTAACCAGATATTGGTTATTTTTCAAAAAATGTAATGCCAACATTTACAGGTGGGTTTTGAGTGTGAACAACATTCTAACAGTACTGTCAGTGATGATTCCTTAGGCATTCATCAAGAACAGTAAGAAAAAAACATCTCAGTTAAAAGACTCTAGATTATATTAGGTGCAACAGTCCAAAATGTCAGTCTCATGACTACACATCTGTTTTAAATATTAAATCCTGTGTTGCTAACTTGCAAATATTTATTCATAAATAGCAATATGCTGACTAGAACTGCTTTTGACTGGATTGAAACATATTTATTACAACACTATAGTGATAGCAGAGATTATAAAAATTATTGATTGAATACGAAAAGCTGAATACAAAGTAAACACTGGTACAAAAACAACAGTATTTCGGTAAAAATGTATACATATATTTTACATTATCAGTAAACAGGGCAAATGCAATGTTTTAAAAATAATCCTGCTAACCTCCAAGTCCCAGATTAGTTGTCTACCCAGACAAGGAGCATTGTAAGGTTTTAGATCTCACTAAAGCACTCACAGGGACCCACCAATCCTTTTAGATATTGATCCCTGGCATCAGATGCACCAAGTCTGCTCAGGATTTAAGCAGAACTCAGTATAGCTCTGCAAAGAAGTTATAGCATGGATACGCAATGTTGACTGGTCCATTGGTTCTAGAGTGCAAGCTGCCATTAGTCGTTTTTTACCAGAAGGATTAAGAAATACTTCTTCCTTGTCATGAATAAATAATGAGGATGACCAAGAACATGTGACTGGTGCATCTCTAAGCTTCAAATCAACAGTGACTGCTCATAAGTACTCAAAAGTGACATTCCTGAAAAGAGATGCTTGTGTCCAGTGGGCTTATCCAATCAATAGAAAAAATAAGCATGCTGTTCTGACAGAAGACTGTACCAACACATGTAGTTATTGAACTATTGTGATATAGACTGGGATTCAAAGACGAGCTGAGGCCATGTAACCTACCTGCCGCAGGTAGATCCAGTATACATGATTGCAGGAAACGTGATTCAGAGACATCTTTAACTCCAATGAAGAAGACCATGTTATTAGCTAATATGTATGTCTATGAATCGTAACTACTGCCAGTGCTAAAAAGCACTTATCTGCAGTAACTACCAGTGGTGGCCCATACATCATGTGGGTTCAGGTGCCCCCTCATTCACACTCACACAAACACATATGCAGACATTCCTAGACACACATACACCCCCCCCCCCACACACACACACACTCATTCACTTCTTCTCCATATACACAGACATTTGCTCACCATCATACACCCACCCACAATCATATTAATTTATAGACACACTCACCCATTTATTCACACCCACACACACACAGAGTCATCCCAGTCCATTCGTACTCCTTTAGACACACATTCACATACTCCCAACCTTTATCTCTCCACTGAACTTTTGATAAACTTACCTTCAACATGGTCTCTCCAATTAACTTGAATGGGTCATCACCATCTTTCGGTCATGTTAATGAACATGGATGGCCATATTAATTTACACAGATGAGCGATTCTCTGAATTGCTCCTCTGTATAAATCCCTTATTGCAGGCATTTCCGGGGCACAAAACATGATTAATTAGCATTACCTGCTCCCCTGGATTGCCTCATTATCCTGCAGCATAGCCAGAAGAACCACTCTTTGTGGTGATTTTTCTGCCCATGGAAAATCACTGCAGTGGGGCAGCCTCTGAATTTGAAAGGGTTACTCTGAAGTCTGGCCATCTGTGGTAGGGTTTATCACTCACTGTAACCCTTTCTGAAATTTCAGAGATGAATATTTCAAGTATTTTGAGTCCATAAAAAGAACTAGCCATTACTGAACTGATGTAATATGAACTTTTCAGGTGCTTCCTGTCCACAAAAAGAATAGTCTTCCATATATTTACTTTATTTATTTGACATTTGTTAACTGGGTTGGTCCAATTGAACTAGAAGCCCATTTTCAATGGAGACATGAGGAGAAATGCTCCAGGAAATTACATACAAATATTCATAGAAAATGCGTTTTAAGTTATACAATATGGTAAAAATATAAAGTAAGTCAAGGAATATGCACAAACTGTTAAGCAAAATAGAGATTACAAAAACAAATAAATTAAATCTCATTCTAATTGACTCTGGCAATTTCAAATATGCACAATACATATTAATATGCGAGGCATGGAATGTGCAGTATAAAGGCATATTGGAGTCCATGCACAATAAGAGTGTGAGTAACTACAAAAACAGATGAACTACATACATAATTACATTGTTTATGTTATAGTGGATATGTGGTAGTAACACTACTACATGAGTATAGTTACTTACAATTGGGAGAGAGCAGCAGATTCAACGAAAAGTGACCTTAAGGTTATTAGAGAGGAAGAGGAGTGAGTTAAAGGAGGAGAGAAAAAGGCTGGAGAGATGTTAGGGTTCATGTAGGCTCTTTGCAAGGGCAGATCCATGAGCTTAAAAGAAAAAGTTTTAGTTGCTTTTTGAATTGATTTGTATTTGGGATGTTTCGAACAGAGTTAGAAAGTTTGTTCCAGGCTAAAGACACATTGTAGTTGTAAAGGAGTTTACCAATGTTTTTGTTGGGTTCATGTATGTCAAGGAGCTGTTGGCCAGAGTTTCTGAGAGATCTAGAGGGGGTGTAGAAGGATATGAGGGAGGAGAAGGAGGGGCAGGCAGTAGGTTTGTGTAGGAAGGAGTGTGCGATTTGTAGCTGTGAGATAAGAAGTTGATGATGGAATTCTGGTCATTGCAGTTGCTTTAATGCAATGCAGTGATGTGACATATAAGGCTGGTTTGTTTCAAATCTGGTGATTTTATTATATGTTTGTTTGAGTTGGGAGATTAATGTGGACTTTAAGTTTGTGAGGATGGGAGCAGCATAGAGAAGGCATGTCAGGAGGAGCCCTAGCTAAGGATAGTTTGGCATCTGATGTAAGGAACTTTTTGTTCCGATACAGTAATTACAGTTTTTGATGTGTCTTATTGATACACTGATGAATATGCTGATCAACTTTTAGGTGATCATCTATTATGGTGCCCAGGAATTTAATATGTGGATCAACTTTGATGACTGTATTGTTTGGAGAAGAGATGGAAAAGGTGAATTTGTGATGTGAGAGTGATCTTGGTAGAAAGACTAAGAGTTTAGTTTTTTTTTTAGGTTTAAGATAAGTTGGTTTTCATTAAGCCATTTTACTACAGCAATGAATGTGTTTTGTGTAAGTAAATGGAGATGTGACATGTTGTCAGAGGTGGTGATGAGGGTTGAGTCGTCCGTGTATTGGATAAGAGTTGAGTAGCCACAGGCAGAGTGGAGGTAGTTGGTAAAGATACTGAATAAAGGTAGGCCTAGGATAGAACCCTGGGGGACCCCTATTTTTACAGGCAAGAAGGGGGAGCAGGAGGTGAGCCATCTGACAGCTTGTAGTCTATTAATAAGGTAGCTTTTCATCTTCACCGTGCATTCACAGCTGCTGTAAAGACCAACAAGGCAAACATAATACAACAACAGTGAGCCTTCTTAACACCACAAAAAATAAGATTTTTTTTTTGTATCACTGCTTCTTATTGCTTACAAAAAGCAATGCAGTCCACTTGTGGTCACCAGCATCAACTCCTTTTTCCCATTTTGTACATGGGGTCAGGGTGTCACATTAACACTGACCATCACCTACAGCCAATGTGCGTCTCCTTTATTATTCAGATTTTCAATGCAGTATTATAAATTGGAATACATTCATGCGGTACACTCAGATATCCTAATACAGAATGGTAGCTGGTATTGAAGTAACTTGTAATGAATAATTACTCTTCACTAAGCTGCAGCGTTGAACAGTTTTACACCAAAAAAACAACAGGAGCAAGCAAGCAAGGTAAAAGTAACAATCAGGTCTGTTTTATACATAGGTTCATAGGTTCATACTAGGCTATCTGCCCAAGGGCATTTATAAGTCTAGCCAGAGTTTTGTGGCTTTCACCACCCCTTTAGTTTGGAGGATACTATGCCCATTATTTTGCTGTGCCTCTGTCAAGCAGTGACACTGAGATAATCCCTGGGGTATATCTGCGATCCCCCATCCATTGGTCAAGATTTCTCTTGAACAAAGCCAGCGAGGTGCTCTGCCTCACATGTACTGGGATTTTGTTCCACAGCATAGGGAGTCTCTGGGTGATGAATCTGTCCCTCCAGCACGTCCTATTAATAACCGTGTCAAGGTTTAAGTCTCCCGCCCTTGTAGTTCTGAGGGATCTAGATTTTTTGAGGTGAAGCATGTTCATCAATTCTGGGTTGGACATGGCCTTGTATGTCAGGCACAGGTCATTTCTGAGCAGACGGTAGGCGACTGAGTAGAGCTGAAGTTCCTTCAGTCGGGCAGCATAGGACATATTTTTGAGACCCTTTATCCTTTTGGTGAGGAACTTTTGGGGCCTTTCCAGTTGCTGCAGGTGTCGTGTCAGATACATTCCGAATGGGGCATTGTACTCAATCATTGGCCTGATGAGTGATGAGTACAGGGGGACGATGACTTCCCTTGATCTAGATGCGAATCCCTTCATGATCAGGTGGGCAATGTAGAAGGTCTTCCTAACTACTTTGGCAATGTGAGTATCAAATGAAAGGTTACTGTCAACCTGGGTGCCCAGATCCCTGATAACCTCTTCTGTGCTTAGTGGGTTGCCGCCTATATGGTAGCTAGGGGTAACCTTGTTTTTCCCAAAGGGTATGACTATGCATTTTTGGCGTTTAACTTTAGGCCATGGTTCTGGCACCAGTTTTCCGTATCTATAATACCCTTCTGAAGGATATCTGTGTCAGATGTGTTCTCAACTATGGCGCCCAGTTTGCAGTCATCTGCAAATTTTGTCAGCCATAATCCTCCTGTGTTTGCTTGTACTTCTGAAAAGTAGATGCCGAACAGGAGAGGGCCCAGGACTGAGCCCTGTGGGACACCACTTGTGACAGGCTTTGAGTCTGACATGGCGCCAGCAACTCTGACCCTGTGGGTTCTGTCACTTAGCCAATTTGCAACCCATCTTGTGACGTATGGGTTTACATTTAAGCTGATGAGTTTTTCAATGATACCTGAGTGGGGTATTGTGTCGAAAGCCTTTGCCAGGTCGAGGTAGGCTGTGTGGACTGCCTTTCCCTCATCAATGGCCTTGGTGACTGTTTCGAAAAAGTCCACCAGGTTTAAAAGGCATGATCTGCCCTTGACAAAGCCAAACTGGGTTGGATCCAAAGTCTGCAAGTCTCCTATGTCTTTATTTATGAGTTCCATTATGATCCTCTCCATAGCTTTGCAGATCAAGCTTGTCAAGCTGATGGGACGGTAATTTCCCAGGTCGGTGGAGGCACCTCCTTTGTGAAGTGGGACCACAGTTGCCGTACGCCACTTCTTAGGCACGTATCCTGAGGTGAGGCTAAGATTAAACAGCTGCCCTAACTGCGGGTTTAATTCCTCATTGAGTTCGTGGAGCACACATCCGGGGACACCATCTGGTCCCATGGATGCTGTGTTTTTTGCCTTGGAGAGAGCAGTTCTCACCTGAGCGTTTGAGATGTTTGGGGGGCTGTAATTCTCTGGTATAGATATCTCAACTTTTGGGGGGGAGGGGGGAGAAGTTTGCACTGAACCTGTCAGCCAGTATGTTGGCAATGTCTGTAGGTTCAGTAATTTTTACATCATTTTGAACTAATTCTGAGCATATCTGGGAGTTTCCTCCCAGGTTTCTAACATAGCTAAAGAAGGCCTTATGATTGTCCTTTGAGTCCTTGGCGACTTTTCGCTCAAAATTTGCCTTGGATGATTTTATGAGAGATCTTAATTTTTTACTTATAATGATCAAGGGTGTTTTCCCTTTTAAGGATTTTGCTCTATCTTGTAGTAGCTTCCTCCTTTTGTTGTAGAGCTTGTTTATGGCTGGGGTCCACCAAACTGGACGCTTGCCTTTGGTACAAAGTATCTTTGTTTTGTTTGGGATTGCCTGATCCATGCAGTCCTGTAGGTGCTGGTAGAAGGCATTTGTAAGTGATTCAGCGGCTTGAGTAATGGTTTCTGCAGTCTCGGGGGCCATAAAAGAGACCACACTAGCCTTTAAAAGTGTGAAGCCGGCATTTGAGAAGTTCTTCACTGTGGTCTTTTTTATCTCAGGTGGGGGCGGGATGTGGACTTCCAGTGAGATTAGTTTATGGTCTGATCTCACCAGTGAAGGGTATACTTCCGGTGCTGAACATTGTAACCCCATGTTCGTGATGATGAGATCTAGTATGTTATCTCCTCTTGTGGGAATGGTGACTAGTTGTTCCATGGCATTTGAGTTTATGAACTCTAGGAACCTTTGGGCTAGATTGTTGGGGCTAGAGTAGTGATCCCAGTCTATATTCGGGTAGTTGAAATCACCTAGTATGATGGTGTTTGGAGATACATTTATCCCCTCCAGTGTTTTCAGGAAAGCTATGTGAGGTTCCTGAGATTGAGAGGGTGGCCTGTAACATGCTACAAATTGCAGAGCAGTCTTGCCTATGGTTAGTTGCACCTGGATGGTCTCCGATGCATCGTGCGTTGCCACCAACCTTGAGGTGTGGGTGTTCTTGATGAATATAGACACCCCCCCTCCTTTCTTGGTGTTGTCCGGATTTTGGGGCCGGAACGCATGATAAGAGGTAAAGCCTGATAGTGCCGGGGTGCTCTCGGGAGCCTTGAACCAGGTTTCAGTCACAGCACAGACATCGATGTTCTCCATACTGAGAAGGGCCTCGAGTGCGTGCATCTTGAGGTTGAGACTTCTGGCATTGAGCAGCATTACCCTTAGTTCTTTTCCTTTTTTGTGTTCTAGGGTGGTAGGTTTAGAATTTGAGCCTTGCCTAAAAAAGGCACTATGGGGGTGGCAAGAGCCTTTGCCGATATCCAGAAGCCCAGGGGTGACAGGTGCAAGCCGTCCCTTGCGAAGCAGCGTGGCTTGCCCAGCATGTCATCCCAGGCAGACAGATATTGGATCCCCTTTGAATGACACCAGAGTTTAAGCCAATTATTAAAGCAGATCATCTTGTCTCTGTATTGTGGCATCATTCTTGGTGAAGGTAGGATACTGCTCAAGGTCAGGGTCATACCTGCCTGGGCTACATAATCAGAGAGCTCCTCTATGTCTCTTTTCATGTAGTCCAAGGAGGTACGTCTCAGGTCGTTCACACCAGCGTGGACAATGACGGAGTCATACTTGTACCTGCTGTTGAGAGACCTGAGTGCTTGCGTTATGTGGCGGATTCTAGCGCCCAACAGGTAGCTTACTGTGACCTTTTCCTTGTTCAATCTGGTGAGTGAATTAGAAATGCCAATTTATTCCTCAACATCATGCTCAGTAAACCAGGAGATTTACACCACACTCAAGGGATTGCTGTGAAGAGGGAGATGATATTTCTGAGCCATGATACAGAATCGGAATTGCCTAGACATGGTAAGGCCTTGCTGTGTCTAATTATGGTGGCTGTCAAAAAAGCAATTACTAGAAAATCAAAATCAAAATCTAAACCAACTATACTAGAAGTAGTGAGTATAGTAACAGAGATAAAACAACTGAAATTGAGATCTTTAGAAAAGGGTAGAAGCAAACTACATAGGAAAAAAATGGGAATTATGGGAGTAATGCATACAGGGGAGAAATGAAGTTTAAAGAAGGTAGGACTTAAATAAGCTATGTAATGTTTGACTGAAAATGATTGGATAGATTATAAGTGATATATAATGATTGCAACTGGGAGTGTGTCAGTATAGTTTGTAAGGTAAAATGCTTGCAACTAGGATTGTGTCAGTGTGGTTCATTTTCATTTATATAAATGTATGATTGCTTATGTCATAAGTGATGGTTTAATAAAGATGTTTCTTGCTTAAAAAAGGAGGGGCAGGAATTGAATAATTTATGTAATGTTGCTTAGGTTATATGATATATAGCAATATATGTGGAGTATAATGTGTGTTAATGTTAATTTAATACAGTTTGATTACTTTTGTATGAATGTAAATTTGCCTATGTCACAAGTGATACAAGTGATAATTCATGAAATGTGTCTAAAAAATGGGAACATCCTCCTATAATGACAGAAAGACAAATATCAATGCTGCCAACTAAATGGCCATTTACATTGAGTCCCCAAAGTGCAGGAAAGGGGACACTTATCAAGGATAAATTCATTAATAGCAGTAACCCAATCAATATCAGTAGGAAGAGGCAGCACAGTGACACAGTGAATAGTGTTATTGTCTCACAAGATGTTGTCTGGCTCAATTCTCAGCTGGGGTGCCTTTTGTGCGGAGTGTGCATGTCCTCACTGTGTTTGCATGAGTTTCCTCTGGTTGTTCCAGTTCCCCACCACATTCCAAACACATGTTGTTGGTGGGTTGGACACTCTAAATTTATCATAGGCGTGAGTGTGCATGGGACTTTGTGGTGTGAAAGAACTACAACTGCAATGCTAGCCACCCAGAGGTGTAAACCTTGGCTCTAGATGATTGTCACTGTTGAAGTGACACCCCAACCCCACGTGCAAAAATGGGAAAAAGAGGTTATGGGTGGTTTGATGGAAGGACAAGACATTCCCCATTTATGAGTAAGTGATTTAAGAATGAACAGAATATCCTGTGCAAGATAATTATGAGGATGGCAGATATCTGGATAGGGGCTGAAATTCATAAAAAGAGGGAGACAGGCACTAACATCTACAATGAAGCACTCAGATTTCAAACAAGATTTTCCATCTGGTGCACAATAATGAGTAATCAGAACAGATATCAGCAAGGAAAGGTGTTGGTTTCCGGTAACCCATTTGAAATGTTATTAAATCATCACTGAATCCCCACAGGTGGAAGTTAAAAGTAAGGTTGCAAACAATGTCTCCTCAACACGGAAACATAACTTGTATTTTGGACACATCTAAAGGAGTGTTCCGATGATCTAGTAGGGAAACATGCATTTCACTCTTTTCCATCAGTTAAGAATTGGATGATAATGCCTGTACTTGCCAGCAACTAGTTTGCTGCAGAAAATGGTGAAAAAAATGAAGTCAGTTTGAAAAGTGAAGTGAATACTGAGATAACCTTATCTATTGGCATATCCTGGAACTCAGACTAAGATGCAGTGAAGCTAGTGGGGTGCAATTCTAAGAAGGAACACTCACGCTCAATAAATCAGAAATGACCCTTACATCAGATGTAATGCATCAACCATGGGAATACATGTAGTACTCACACCTTTGTCCTGTTTGCCTAATGATACCAGGAATACAGAATTATTTTGAAAGGGGTTAATTACTAGTTTTCTAAATACAGCCAATATTGGACAAATATA
Source organism: Protopterus annectens (assembly GCF_019279795.1). Classification (NCBI taxonomy): domain Eukaryota; kingdom Metazoa; phylum Chordata; order Ceratodontiformes; family Protopteridae; genus Protopterus; species Protopterus annectens. The sequence goes on from NC_056738.1 coordinate 179,086,061, forward strand.
AATAAATAAATAAATAAAGGGTCTTTAGCAGTATCAGTGGGACCTTAAAGAAACCTGAGGAAATCAGGCATCGACCACGAGGACAAGGACTACAGCTGTTAATCAAGAATATTCAACCCACCACACAAGGTGAGTTAAATAGACTAGATAGACCCTGGGAGGCTTTGTAACTACTGAAATCATCTGTGTTATCCTTCCAGTGACTTGACATATCCTTCAGATAAAGGAAAAGCCATTGTCTGATATTTGTAGATTACCCACAAAAGAAAGTGTTGCTTGACCAAAACTGCCTTTCTGTAAATACTAAAATATTCACTACACCTGCTTCTGTGAGGGGCTAACATGCTTCGGTCCTAGGTGCTAAATTAACCACATCTAACAATGATGCTTAGGTAAATTAACTTCAAGATACTTCCTGGACATCCCTAACGTCCTAATGGGCACTTCCCCTCATAGATGAGATGCAAGTGTGGCATTTACAAAAAGGGACTTGCTACTGACATTTGCACCAGGATTCAATAAACTCCGTGTAGGCTCCGCATGAAGCCTACACAGACTGTACATTTGTGTGCTGCGAGCCAGCAGCACAGCACAATGCTTATCAATCTCACATGTCATGTATAAGCAAGGTTTTGTGGCTGGCAACAGTGTTCCTGGCCAAGAAACTGTGTAAGTGAACACAGATAGCAATTCTGTTTAAAGGAGAGCACATACATTCTGTGGATTTGCGCGGAATGCCACAATGATCACCAGGGCTTTACAGATAGCTGTCCGTCTGTTAGTGCAACACATCTGCACAAAGGCCAACATAATGCAGGGACATTTAACCAGAAATAGGGACATGTTTGACATAGATGTCACATAGAAATGTGATAGAATGTAACTCAAACACACCTCTCAATCTCTTAAAGCAAGAAATCTGGACAAAGCCATAAATAATGGGGGGGACAAAGGGCCCAAAATAGGAGCAGATTCTAATATTGTTCTTCCAAACTTGGTAAGTTGATGGAATAATAGGTTGTCAGTAGCATGAATTCTCTAAAGAGCATGAATTCTGAAACTCAAATGTCTGTCATCAGTTTCTGACTTCAATCCGTAATGACATGCCAACGATTTGCCAGAAAACCAAAATGTTATGAGGAAAAGCTCTATGGCACAAAAACTGGACATTCTGCACAAATCAGGACAGTTGAGAGGCATGAACTTAAATGTATTTAATATTGACTCACAGCAGTCCTGAGATCATCCCAGTGATATGGCAGAAAGCCACACATTTGATAAGGAATACATCTGGACATCCTGGGAATATCTGGAAAGTTGAGAGGTGTAAATGCGAAGTATATAGTCCAAATACAGTACAAGACAGTGTACCTACAGTGCAGAGTATTGTGATATCCCATTTCTGGCATTCTGTACTGAAGCTGTGTAAATTATCTGTAACAGGACATGGACTGCCATGTAAAATGAACACTCAGGGGAAGTGTGTGCATTCAGTAGGGACACACAGATGAACTGTAGTAATGAACACAGGAAAAGAGGACAGATGACGCAACCTAATGTACAGCAGAGGAGACCATGTCAATGGAAGATGATTGTAACAGCCACACCAATCAGATATCTATATGGTACATTGGGACTGTGCAGTGAAAATGTGTTTTATGTGACTGTCACACATGGTGACATAACAATGGGCAGGATGTCTACGTGGGATAAGCATATAGATATGAATAATAGAGAGGACATCTATCAGGGATTTGACATACAATTGGATTAGGGTGCATATTGTAAAGCTGTGCAAAGCGATACGCTTGAATATGAGTGTACTCTCAGCAGAGGCCTCCAGCAAGGTAGGCACGGGTAAAGGCTTGTCAAGATACTCATGCTAGTGTATTTGCTGTTCAGCTAAGAAATTGCCTTTTTTGTATTTTGTCCTAGCTGTTTTCCTGAAGCTTAGTGTGTGTGTGTGTGTGTGTGTGTGTGTGTGTGTGTGTGTGTGTGTGTGTGTGTGTGTGTGTGTGTGTGTGTGTGTGTGTGTTAGTCTGCATTGCAGCCACACTTTTATTGCTGGAGTGTGTCAAATCATCAATATTTGACCTATCGGAATGTCATCTTGTATGAAGGACTCCACAGTTTTTGAATGAAACTATTTAACAGTCTCCACAGGTGTCATTTTGATTGAGTCACTGTCTGCCAACACTACTGTGGTGGTGAATAAACCTTCTCAATACATCTTGCTACAGATTAGGAGATTACACTTGCTACGCACAGCCAGGAGAGGCAGAACAGTCAAATAATGTATTGATAACTCAAAATATTCATGGGATGCTGTAGATGGACTTTGAAACTACAATTTAAGATTAAGTTTGCTTCCTGTACCTATATAGTTCTTTGTTTGATGCATAAAGAGCTTGTTTAATCAATACATTTCAAAGAGTGGATGTGTTGGCGGATTATGGAAATTTCAGAACAGTTTCAGAGCACAGGGCAGCTATTGAAAGATTTCCTAATGTCTTTTAAGTTTTAGAGAGTAGGCCTGTCTCCCACGGATTTGTTAGCAGCACTTATTGAATCCAAATCTGAGTTTGGAGACAAGGGCCTTTACATTCAAACAAGACACCAGCATAGCATAATTCTTTTGGTGAGTCAGCAATTCAGCAGTGATTGTTTGCAATGACTATGTTATTTATATATATATATATATATATATATATATATATATATATATATTTGGTGTGGCCACTGCATATATCTTTCAGAGAAACTGTCTTTATTCTTCCCTGGGTCTTGCCTGCAGCATTATGAAACTAAATGTGACATTTATCAGCACTGCCTAGTTTCTTGTAAAACCAATGCCCTGCAAACCTAGCTAACACAGAACTGATACATTTTTGATACTTTCCTTTGTCTCAGAAAAGAAATAGTAATAATTGTTTTATTACCATCACAATGTCTCAGTAAAACATTACACTTTCGGCAGAGGCAGATACTCAGCAAGATGCAGAATTTCTTGCAGACCAAGAGCAAATTCCTGATCCAAATGCAAGAGCAAATCTCATCTCTAAGCCTAAATGGATGGTGAGAAGCTGCACACAGAGAACCAGAAAGGTAGGCTGACGCAACTCACAAAAGGGGTGAAATAGAAACCTTAGAAAAACAGTGTGACCATGCTACAGCTATGGCAAGGTTAAGAGTTCAAGAGCAAGCTGCTAGTGGGAGTGACAGAGACAGCATTGGTCCAGTAGACACAGAAAATTATCTTAAACACACTACAGATTATGTCTTCAACCAAAGCAGCAAGCATTCCATCTTATCTGATGCTCCTGAAGCCAGAGACATTTTCATAGAACTATTGCTCCTAATGACTACTGCTGCAGTACCTCTCAAACAAGATCAGCACAACACACCTAGCCCTGCTCAAGCTAACTACCATATTGTGGAGATAGTCAACAACCTCCAGTCAACCAAGCCTCTGCCCTGTTGCAAGCTCCTGCACTCATGAGCTCTTAGCCAGTTCCTCACCTTAATGCCCTTGCACCACCATATGTCCCAATGTTGTTCAGCAATGGTGCCACTGTTAATGTGACCAACATTGTTCAACCAACAGCTCCTCACTTAAAGTCTGAAGACACAGAAGTGTCACAGGTCGTAAAGTACATGCTTTGCAAAGATCTTACCAAAACTGGCCTCACACAGTTTGATGACAGATCTGACAACTACAGAGGCTAGAAATCCACCTTTGTCTGCAATTGGTGATCTGGACATTACAGCTACAAAAAGGTAGATATGCTCATCAGGTGTCTTAGTCCTTGCTCCTCTGAACATATTAAGCATCTCAAGGTAGTTCTTATTGCTAAACTGTAGGTCTTAACACTGCCTGGGACAGACTGGAACAGAGATTTGGAAGCCCTGAGCCATTGAGAATGCTTTATTCAAAAGGCTGCAAAGTTTCCCAAAGATATCTGGCAAGGACAATCTAAAGTTTCAGGAGCTTAGTGACCTCGTTTTTGAACTTCAGCTAGCCAAGAAAGAAATACACCTTCCAGGCCTCAGTTATTTGGACACTACTCATGGGGTTAACCTGATAGTTTCAAAGCTCCCATATGATATCCAAGGAAAATGGACTACAACTGGATCAAAGTACAGAGTTTCCTTTCCCCCATTCTCTTCTGTAAATTCATCAGAAAAATTGCAGAGACTAAGAATGACCCAAACTTTTCCTATGGAGAGTCCCATGCCTCAGATCCTCCCTCTCCTAAACCTACAAACTTGAGCAGCTGATATAGAGACCACAGAGGTCCGGTCTCAGATAAACGGGCTGATGTCTTACGTATGCCTTCTACAGTTCCCAAAAGGGGTGATCAAAGCAAGAAAATCAAAAACCCAAATCCCCAATGCCCCATGCATAATAAACCTCACCTTCTCAGGAAATGTATTGGCTTCAGGAAAAAATTCCTGCAAGAACATAAGGAACCTCTAAAGAAATTTGGGGTATGTTTTAAATGCTGTGCTTCTATAGAGCATGTTACTAAGGACTGTAAAGCCACTATCAAGTGCATAGAATGTGACAGTATTGATCATGTACAAGCACTTCATCCACTTCAACATACTTGTACCCCATCCACAGTTAACCCTTCTGAGGCAAAGCAAGGTGAGGAGAGTGTAGAACAAACATTGGCTCCTACTCCAGTTGCTGCCACATGTATTGAAGTCTGTGGGGAAAGACTATGTGACAAATCTTGTGCAAAAATATGCTTGGTCCTTGTATACCTCAAGGGTCATCCTGAAAGAGCCATAAGACTGTACACTGTTCTCAATGAGCAAAGTAATCGATCTTTTGCAAGATCAGAGTTCTTTGACCTGCTCAACATAACAGGGGTTGCCCTGCCTTACACCCTGGGCATTTGTGCTGATGTTACAGAAGTCTCAGGTAGGAGAGCTAGTGGTCTTATAGTAGTTCCTTTCAATGGCAACCTAGAAATTTCACTGCCCACTCTCATCAAATGCAACCAGATTCCAACCAACAGGCAAGAGATCCCTACCTCTGAAACTGCTTCTCATCACCCTCACTTGAAAGTCATATCTGGCTAAATACCACCCCTTGATAAAGACGCTGAATTCCTGATGCTGCTTGGTAGAGACATACTGAGGGTGCACAATGTACATGAATATATCAATGGCCAAAACAATGCTCCATATGCCCAATGCCTGGATCTAGGCTGGGTTGTCATAGGTCAGGAAACCTAACAGGGTTACTTCCTTCAAGACACATGTTCTTCCAAATGGACACAATACATGTTTTGAACCCTGTCCACATCACTACTGTGTAAGAGAAAGGTTATGCAGTAATGCTAAGCCACAGCAAGTCATCCAAGACTACAACAATGGCTTAGACTCCTGGGATGAGAACCTTGGCATTATAGTATTTGATACCACTAGTAAAGACAATCAGTTGGCAGCCACAAGGGAAGATAAAGAATTCTTCACTAATAATTTTCAAGAATTCCATCAGGACAACTCCAACAGCAACAATCCTAAAGCATGTCATGGGTGGTACATATGTAAAGAACATCCTTCTGTTAATGAAATCTCTCAAGCAAAGCAATGAATTATCTGATGTGTTCAACATGAGGTGTACTCTCAGGAGATCCACAGCATTTCAAAGGGACTCAATCTTTCTAAAGGTAGCTCTCTTTATAAACTGAACCCAATAATTGACAACCAGGATTTTCTCAGAGTTGAAGGCCACTTGGGAAGGGTTGACCTAAGCAATACTGAATGACATCCTGTCATTGTTCCAGGCCAACACCACATTGCAACATTACTGGTAAAACACTACCACTAGCAAGTTCAGCACCATGGTCACCACTTTACTGAATGTGCTATAAAATCCACAGGTTTGTGGATTGTTGGTGCTAAAAGACACATATCCTCCATACTTCACAAATGTGTCAAGTGTCAAAAACTGAGAGGGAGACACCAGCAACAAAAGATGGCAAATCTCCCACCTAACAGACTAAGCACTGAACCACCCTTTACTCATGTTGCCATGGATATTTTTGGGCCTTGGTCTGTAGGGACTCGTGGAACTCATGGCTGAGTTGCTAACTCCAAATGTTGGGCTATGCTGTTTACTTGTCTCAGCATTTGTGCTGTACACATTGAAGTTATAGAGTCTATGGAGACTTCATGTTTTACTAATGCTGTCAAAGCTTTATCTCTATAAGAGGACCAGTAAAGCCCCTAAGATCAGACTGTAGAACCAGCTTCACAGAGGCAATCAATGATTTGGAAGTACCGAATTCCTTAAATAGCAAAGGATGTGACTGGAAGTTCAACCCTCCTCATTCATCTCACATGGGAGATACTTGGGAATGCATGATTGGGATCACTTGAAGGATGCTAGATTCCATGTTGCTTAGTCTCAAATCTTCCAGACTCACCCATGAGATCTTAATCACCCTTCTTGCAGAAGTGTCTGCCATAATCAATGCCAGACCACTAGTTCCAGTGACTGCGGCTCCAGATTCACCAGTGTTGCTCACTCCAGCTACTCTGCTCATTTAGAAATTAGGGGTAGTGTCTGCACCTCCTGGGGACTTTGCCTGCTCTAATACTCATAGGCAACAATGGAAATGAGTTCAACACCTTGCTAATGTGTTCTGGAGTTGTTGGAAGAAGGAATATTCTTCCATTCTTCAAGGTCACAATAAATGGCACATTGATAAGCTGAATTTAAGAGTAGGCAATGTGTTTCTTCTTAAAGACAAAGATGTTCATCGTAACAACTGGCCTATGGGACTGATTACAGAGACTATGCCCAGTATTGATGGAAAGGTTCATAAGGTCAAGATCAAGGTGATTAAGGAAGGTTCTGCATGACTTTTCTTCAGACCTGTCACTGATGTGTTGCTGCTTCTCCCCAAGCATGAGAATGCATTGTCAGATTCCACTATCTGACACTGTCAATACTTTGAACCTTCCTTTATGATAGTCATATGCCATTCAGGCTTGAGTATTCCTGCATGCCCTGTCTTCTTTTCCAAAACCTGAACTTTGGTCTGTTCCGTTCCTGCTTGCCCTGGTCTTCCTAATTGTCAGCAACAGCAAGTATTCATTTTGATGTTTGCATTTATCCTCTTGTTCTCCTCTCCCACCCTCTTGTTTTTAAGTTCCGGTGGATAAGGAGGTTTCATATATATGATGGACTTAATGTTTATTGTTATTGTTATTTTGTGAAATCTAAAGATTTCAGGTGGGAAGTGTCATGTTACATATGCTAGTATATTTGAAGTTCAGCTAAGAAATTGCTTTTTTTTGTATTTTGTCCTAGCTCTGTTAGCTGTCTCCTCCCCTTCTCCCCATTTTATTTTAGTGTGTGTGTTAGAATCCATTGCAGCCACATGTTTATTGCTGGGGTGTGTCAAATCATCAATATTTGACCTGTTGGAATGTCATCTTGTATGAAGGACTGCACAGTTTTTGAAGTAAACTATTTAACAGGCTCCACAGGTGTCATTTTGATTGAGTCACTGTCTGCCAACACTACTTTGGTCGTGAGTAAACCTTCTCAATACATCTTGCTACAGATTAGGAGATTACACTTGCTATGCACAGTCAGGGGAGGCAGAACAAGGTTCCTAAAAAACATTACAAGAACCAAACACAATCATGGACAATATCAGAATAATACCACCAGTAATCCCATGACACTGACATAACACATGTGATTTATAGTGATAAGAGATGAGTATGCACCCCCATACATAAACAACTGTTATGATACATCCACACTCTATGGGGGTAACCACCCACAATGTCCTGGCACTGTAACATCTGCTGGAGATGTTAGGAGGGACACTGCTATACCTGTATGTGACAGTATGGGCAATACAGACTAATTGACTTGTGTGCATGGCATAGATATGTATAGCTATAGATATAGATTTAGATATAGATAGAGATATAGATATAGATAGATATATGGCACAATCCACACTGTCATGAATGATATACATGGCATTAATTTTGTCAAAGACATATTTATGCAGTGTGTGCATAAGCAGAACAGGTAGCACACATGCATCTGGTGTAACAACTTGATTGGTGTTCTGCACCATCAGACAGTCATGTATATTCCACAGAAAGAATACCTAGGTATGGCCAATAAGCTGTGTGACAGCTCACTGTGACAAAGGTGATACACTTCAATTACACACCACTGGAAGTTGTGTTGGGAGGTACATGAAGAAGGGTGCATTGTACACAGGTATTGGTGTGATGAAGGCTGGGACCCATGAAGGTATTATGGCCTTTGATGTGGATGTTCTTCACATACCCAGTACTCATGTTACATTCAAGGGAGTAGTTAGCACTGTGTAATATAACACTATCCCACATGCTGGTGTGAAATCCTCTCTCTAATGTCAAGCAACAACTCTCTCTCACCCCCCCCCCCACACACACACACACACACACACACACACACACACACACACACACACACACACTTCACTATGGTGAGAATAGAATCCCTACCTAAGTACACAGACTACAGAACACAGTACTTTACACAAGTACCACAGCACAAGTCTGATTTGGAGTGTCTCAGTCAACACTTTAGAGCTGATGACATCAGCAGTGTTTTTTGAGGAGAGTGTAAAAGTCCCCAACATGCTGGTGAAAAATGCTCTCTATAATGTCAAGCAACAGCTCACATGCACACACACACACAGTTGACTGCAGTGAGAATAGAACCTCTACCTATCTAAGTACACAGACTATAGCCCTCTACTTTACACAAATGTCATGGCACAAGTCTGACGTTTACAACAGTGCAGGTCAACTTATAGTAGATGATAGCAGGCCATGTAGGAGACAAGATGTTTGGTGCGCTGCATGAAATAAATGTGTAAGCATCTACAAGAATCGAAATCCTGTCAGTCCATAGGATACACACTTCTGCTCTTTTGTCTAGACACACACACACACACACATACCAATTTGACTGCAGTAAGAACAAAACCCCTACCTATCTAAGTACACATACTACAGAACACAATACTTTAGGAAAGCGCCAGAGCACAAGTCTAACTTTTATAAGAGTGCAGGTCAACTTACAGTAGATAACATCAGCAGGCCATGTGGGAGACAAGATGTTAGGAGGACTGCATATGTTCATAGCTTCATAGGCTCATAGAAAGCTACTAGCCTAATGGCCCTAGGGTGTTTAGAAGCCTAGCTCTGTAAAAACACAAATACCCTTATTGAGCATATGAGCATAGTTAGATGGTTGTTGTTAATAGAGCAATTTTGTGAGCAGCACCAACTGGCCCTCTCCATGAGGGGCATATGTGCCACCTCAGAGGTGACTTTACAATCATCCAACCAGTAGTGAAGGTTGCACTTGAAGAGGGCCATTGAGGAGAACTGCTTCACATGCAGTGAGAGCCTATTACAGAGAAGTGTGAATCTCTGGGTGATATACCTGTCTCCCCACCATGTTCTATTTATGCCTTAGGCTAAGTTGAGAATCCTGGGGCAGGTAATTTATGTCCCATTTGATTTGCAGATGTCCAACATTTCCAGTAGGGCATGGTCTGAGACTGCTCTGTAGGCCAGGCAAAGGTCACCTCTTAGCAGCCTGCATGATACTGAGTACAGTGACAGGTCTTTCAGTCTTTCCATGTATGTCATCTTTGGAGGCCCTGGCTTCTCCCAGACACAAACCTGCAGTTTCTCCAACTGCTGCAGGTTTCTGGTGAGATGCAGACAGAAGGTAGCATTGTACTCAATTAATGGTCTGATAAGGATAGAGTACAGCAGATGTATTGTGATGCCCATGCACTGGACCAGTAATCAAGGAGCCTCAATCCTCACCATTAGCACCAGTGAGGGGTGAGCACTCTGGGGGGATAACAAGTACACATGCAGTAAAGTACAATTTCCCTTAAGAGCACACAGAGATCACAGTCCATCTGGGACTGGTTTCTCCCTTTCTCTCCAGATCCCAATAAGACTCCCCACTGGCACAGCTATAAGATCCAGCTCTCAGCCTAGTGGTCAAGCTAAAACCTCTAGCACCCTCTCTGTCCAACCAGTACTTCATGTCCCTGCCCAAGTAGCTGACACACACAGACACACTTTAAGATTTTATTTATATACAAACACACACACACTTCTGGGGAAGGCTGGCACGGGTTCTTCAGCTATGCCCCCTTTCTGCTCAGACTATAAGGTAGTACCAACTGCCACCAACCACTAATATCAGCTACTTTAAGGCCCTTCCCAAAGGGTGACCAGTTTCACTGTGTAATATTACTGTTATCCAAATAGTAAGTGTGCCGAACAGCAAGACTATTGGAGTGGCTTGGACAGTATCACGAAATACATGCAAGTATTCTCTAAGGGCTTAAATTATCTCTACACAAAACATCCACAGTTGAAATGTTTAAAAATATTTAATAATAAATAATAAAAGCACAAGACAAATCTCATCAATTCAACACAGTGCTAATCAATAGTTCAGAAATCACAGGAACCTTAAAACAATATTGTAGGATAGTCTGACATAAATATACAAAACAGCTAGACTAATCTGGCTAAATTTCTATCTAACTCTAAGAGAAATCACTATTCTAAATACTGTTTACATACAGAGCAAGCAAGTGCTGGTGAGTTTTCAGATGCAGATCAAGATACAAAATGCTCAATCTTTCCCTCTGAGAAAGTCTTAAATTGATAATACCCAGTACTGCTGAGTCATTTCACATTACATTATTTTTATCACTTCTCCTTTAGTTCTCAGGCTAACAGAAACTCAGATTTTACATTTCTTTGTAAGCTGCACCTTGCCAGGAAGCCACAGCAATAAAAGACACTTTTACATGTAAAATCTAGTAATTATCTCTGTGTTAATAACAATGGAAATAATTTGCTAGCCCAGGCATCCTGTCTCTGAGCTTGAGATCAAACACAGTTGTAATTCTTTACTTAACATCTTTCTTCCAGCAGGGTGCACTGTGGTTACATTTTTGAAATTCAGCATATAACACAGTTTTCTTACATTTAGTTTTCTTTACATTTGTAAAACAAGCATGTGGATTATATTAATATTTACAATGACATAGAATTATCTACAAAATTCTATCTAGCTAGGCTGGCAGCCTTCACAACCCCCCCCCCCCAAGAACTCAAGCTAGTTTTTTAAGTGACCCTTGAGAAACGTTGCTTAAGAGGGTTAGGTCTATCTGAATATACCTTACCCCATTCCCTGTCTTGAGAGCCCATCTGCATTGGCATTGCTAACCCCATGGTGGTGCTGCAGTGACATATCATATGCTTGCAACCCTAGGCTCCATTGTAACAACTTGGGATTTTGCTGGCTTGCTCAGTGTAACCATGTTAGGAGATTGTGATCTGTAACTACAGTGAATTTTCTACCATACAGATAAGGCTGAAGTTTCTGCAGTGCCCACACTATGGCTAGACATTCCTTTTCTACAGCAGTATAGCATTCCTCCCTGGTTTGGAGCCTACGACTGAGATAAACCACTGGGTGCTCTTCTCCCTTTGAAGAAATCTGGCTAAGGACAGCCCCCACCCCATGGTTCAAATCATCCACATACACAACAAATTATTTGCTGTAATCTGGACTGGCTAACACAGGGAGTCCTCCCAAAGCTTCTTCAAGCTTCTGGAATGCCTGCTCACATGCTGTTTTTCCTTGTCAGGTCTGTGAGGGGAGCAGCTATGGTACTATAACTGGGGACAAACTTTCTGTAGTACCCTGCTATCCCTAAGAATGCCTTCACCTGCTTTTTGGTAACAGGTGCAGGCCATGCCAGAATGGCTTCCACTTTTGCAGGTTCTGGCCTGATCTTACACTCCCCACTCTATGTCGCAGGTAAGAGACCTCTGCCAAACCCACCTGACATTTGCTCGGCTTAATGGTTAACCCTGCCCTCTGCAGTCTGCCCAGCATCTCCCTGACATGTTAAAGGTGCTCTTGCCAGGGATGGCTGTAGATGACAATATCATCTAGGTAAGCAAGGAAAAACCCTTCTGCTCCTGCTAAGATATGATCTACCAGCCTCTGGGAAGTTGCTGGGGCATTTTTCATCCCAAAGGGCATCAATGTGAACTCATACAAGCCAAAAGGAGTTACAAAGGCTGACCTCTATCTAGCACTGGGAGTCAAGGGCACCTGCCAGTAATCATTGATAAGATCAATGGTGGTAAGATATTTAGCTCCACCCAGCTGCTCTAGGGCTTCATCTGACCTAGGCATGGGGTAAGCATCTGACTCTTTGTGACTATTTAGTTTCCTGTAGTCCACACAGAACCTGGTGCTGCCATCCTTCTTTGGCACCAGCATCACTGGGGAGGCCCAGGGACAGTTGGACTTGTAAATTACCCCTAGTTCCAACATTTCCTTTATTTCCTCCCTCAGAGTCTGTTTGACTCTCTCAGGCACTCTATAAGAGGCCTGCCTAATAGACCTTTGGGATCCTGTATCCACCTGGTGCAGCACCAGGTGGGTGCACCCTGGTTTCCCAGTGAACATGACCCCAAACTCCCGTAACACTGTGTGGATTTCTTGAACCTGGGTAGGAGACAGCTGCTGGGACATTGCTACCCCTTCCACTGAGGTGTCAGTCTGAGCTTCACTAAGGAGATCAGTCACCAGGTCTCCCTTAGACTCCCCCTGAAATACACTGCAAATACTCAGCACAAGGGCCTCCCTATAATGGTAAGGTTTCATCATGTTAACATGGTAGAATTTGTGCCCCTGCCTCCTGCCTAGCAGTTCTACCATGTAGTTAACATCACTGACCTTCCTTACCACCTTGTAGGATCCTTCCCAAGCTGCTTGCAGCTTGTTGTGTCTGACAGGGATGAGAACCATTACCTGCTGCTCTACAGCATACTCTGTAGCTCAAGCATTCCTGTCATACCAGACCTTTTTCTGCTGTTGGGCTTCAGGTTCTCCTGGGCCAAGCCCATGAGTTCTCTGAGCCCTGTCCTGAGGTTTAGGACATATACCACAACAAGCTCTTTGTGAGATTCACACTCACCTTCCCAATTATCATAAATTAAATCTAGAGGCCTCCTCACTCTATGCCCATACAATAACTCAAAGAGTGAAAAATCTGTGGATTCCTGATGAACCTATCTGTAAGCAAACAACAGATGGGGCATATATTTGTCCCACTCCCTCTTAAACAGGTCTGCAAAAGCCCATAACATGGACTTGAGTGTAGAGTTTAACCTCTGAACAAGACCATTAGTCTGGGGATGGTAGGGGGTGGTCTTCAGGTGCTTCACCCCACAGTACTTCCAAAGACAAGCCAGCAGGTCTGACATAAAATAGGCACCTCTGTCAGTCAGTATTTCTTTTGGGAAATCTACCCTGCTGAAAATCTCTAGCAAAGCATTTGCCACCTTTTCTGCCTTAATAGAGGACAAAGCCACTTCCTCAGGGTATCTTGTAGCATAATCTCCTACCACTAGGATATACTTTTTCTCTGTGGAACTTGGGGTAATCAGAGGCCCCACAATATTCATAGCTACCCTCTGAAATGGCTCCTCAATCACAGGCAAAGGCATCAAAGGAGCTCTCACCTTGTCTCCTGCCTTGCCTACCTTTTGGCACTGATCACAGGACCTGAAGTACCCTGTTACATCTCTGGAAATTCCAGGCCAATAAAAGTTCTGCATAATACATCTCTTTGTATGTTTTATGCCCATATGACCTGCAAAGGGAATATCATGGACTATGGCTAGACATGCCAGACAGTAGGCTCTAGTCACTACCAACTGCTGTATTCTTTTACCTTCTAGCCCTCCCTCAGGGTTCCACTCTCTATACAGTAACCCTTTGTCCCAGTATACAGAATGCCCCTTCTCTTGAGAATTAGGCGCCTCACTAGCTACCTCTCTCTGGCCTTGTAATGTAGGGTCAGAGAGCTGAGCCTGTCTCAACGCTCTCTTTGTAACCCTTCCCAGCTCCCCTTCCACAGGAAGTCTGGCATCCTCTGTCAGTGGTGCCTTACTGTCAGCCTGGGTACTACTCACCTCTGCCCTTGCAGTCACTCTGTCCAAGGTACCATCAGTACCCACAAGCAGCTGTGGCTCACCTCCATTCTCACTGCTACAGAGTAGCTCCCTCCCTGAAGTAACCACCTCACCAGTCCTGACTGCAAGTATGTGGTCTCACTGGGTCTCCCCCAGGCTACCAGACCCACATGCTTGTCTCCAAGCCTGAATGTGTGTAACTGCATTAACACATGGTACTGCCTCATCAAAATTCCTCCCTATCAGGACATCTGCAGGATGGTAGTTTGGTACCCCTGTTGTCTCAAGACAACCTACTATTGGCATTTTGTCTTTCCCACTTACTGGCTCTCCCACCTTTTGTTCCCCACCTTGCCTCTATGGACATCTATATGCCACATGGCCTCACTGGTTGCATTCAAAACATTTGACCCTAGGCCCTGGACATGTACCTGGACTAGTGGCTAGCCCTGCTACTGGCATATTCTGTTGGGGCTGACTGGGCTGCCCACCATGGGTTCCCTTAGACCCATGAGCAGCACTGGGTGTCCCTTTCCTGTGCAGGGATGCCCTGCTTGCTAGGTATAGGACTCCCTTCTTCCCCAACTGATCTGAAGTAGCACATTGTCTATCAGCTAACCAGATCCTCATGTCCTCAGGCAAAGTGCTAAGGGCTTGTTCCCTCATCAAAAGGTATGCCAGCCCTTCAAATGTGGTGACCTGACATCCACTCACCCACCTATGAAAATAGGTGCTTAGTTCAGCAACATATTCACACACACTTTCATCTGCCTTGCATCTATGCTTACAAAACTTTTTCCTATAAGCTTCAGGTGTTATCTTAAAAAAGTCTAGCAAACAATTCTTAACAGCAGTATAATCAAAAATTCACAATCAGGTAGTTTAGACAGCACAGTTACTGCTTTACCATTGAGTGAGGGGGTCAGGAACCATACCCCGATCCTTTGGTTAACATCATACTGTTTACATACCCTCTCAAACATATGAATGAAACTATCAAAATTATCCCCCTCTGTAAACAGTGGAAGAAATTTACTGACTTTTTGCTTCTGGGGTCCAGTTACTCCCTTCCGCATTACCTCCATGACTCTGGCAAAGAGTCAGCATCTCCTTTTCATGCTGCCTCTGCCTCTCCTTCTCTTCAAATTCCAGGCATAGCAGTTTCTCATTCTCCACAGCCTGTAGATGTCTCAGTCTCCTGCCGCTTCTGTTTCCAAATGCCTGGCCTCCAACTCAAGTCTCTTTAGCTCCAGATGGATTTTTAAGTCCTCTGCAGAAAGGTTGAGCTGCCCATTCTCTGAGTGTTGTACATCTCCACAGTCAGTCTGATTGTCCTCCTGGTTGCTATTCTCTGATGCAGCTGTGAGCAAAGCTGAAATCATGTCTGTTTTAGTCAGGTTTCTATGCATCAGTCCTTTAGCCTGGCACATCTCAGCCAACTGGCTCCTTGTCAGCTTACCATACTCCTCTGCTGACATGCTTGCCTGCTCTCCCTGACTAACTAAGCTAACAAAAGAAATAAAACAATTGTAATCTGAACTCTGAATATTCACTGTGTGGCTGATATAGAGTACAAAAACACATTCAGTGATCGCTGTACACAAGCTACAGGAATTCACCATCCACACCACTACAAACAAATTAACATGTGATGTAGCTAACTCAACACTATCAACCAATTAATATCTGATGTGGATATCCCATCACTGCCAACCAATTAATATGTGACACCCATGCACTGGCCCAGTAATCAAGGTGCCTCAATCCTCACCACTAGCACCAGTGAGGGGTGTGCACAGTGGGGGATAACAAAAACACAATTTCCCTTAAGAGCACATATAGATCACAGTCAGTCTGGGGCTGGTTTCTCCCTTTCTCTCAATTTCCCCAATAAGACTCCCTACTGGCGCAGCTATAGGGTCGAGATCTCAGCCTAGTGGTCAAGCTAAAACCTCCAGCAACCTCTCTGTACAACCAGTATTTTGTGTTCATGCCCAAGTAGCTGACACACACACAGACACACACTTTAAGCTTTGATTTATATACAAACACACAGCCACTCCTGGGGAAGGCTGGCACAGGTTCTCCAGCTATGCCCCCTTTCTGCCCAGACTATAAGGTAGTACCAACTGTCACTAACCTCTAATAGCTACTTTAAAGCCCTTCCCAAAGAGTGACCAATTCCACTGTGTAATATTACTGTTATCCAAATAGCAAGTGTACCGAATAGCAAGACTATTGTAGTGGCTTGGACAGTATCACCAAATACATGCAAGTACTCTCTAAGAGTTTACATTATCTCTACGCAAAACAGCCACAGTTGAAAGGTTTAAAAATATTTAATAATAAATAATAAAAGCACAAGACAAATCTCATCAATTCAACACAGTGCCAATCAAGAGTTCGGAAATCACAGGAACTTTAAAACAATATTGCAGGATAGTCTGACATAAATATAGAAGACAGCTAGACTAATCTGGCTAAATTTCTATCTAACTCTAAGAGAAATCACTGTTCTAAATACTACTTACATACAGAGCAAGCAAGTGCTGGTGAGTTGTTTTCAGATGCAGATCAATATACAAAATGCTCAATCTTTCCCTCTGAGAAAGTCTTAAATTGATAATACCCAGTACTGCTGAGTCATTTCACATTAAATCATTTTATCACTTCTCCTTTAGTTCCCAGGCTAACAGAAACCCAAAATTTACATTTCTTTGTAAGCTGCACCTGGCCAGGAAGCTACAGCAATAAAAGACACTTTTACATGTAAAATCTAGTAATTATCTCTGTCTTAATAACAACAGAAAAATTTGCTAGCCTAGACATCCTTTCTCCGAGCTTGAGATCAAACACAGTTGTAATTCTTTACTTAAAAGCTTTCTTCCAGCAGGGTGCACTGTGGTTACATTTTTGAAGTTCAGCATATAACACAGTTTTCTTACATTTAGTTTTCTTTACATTTGTAAAACAAGCCTGTGGACACAAGGGGTACTTCATTAACAAAGGGGACAATGAGGCATTATATGCTTTAAGGTTCAGTCCGTGAGTCTGGCACCAATCATTTGTGTATGTCAGTCCCTCCTGTCATATGTTACCATCACTGAGGGATTCTATATGAGTGTGTCCAGTTAACAGCCATCTGCAGTCTTGGTAAAGCACAGGCCATCTACCATTGCCTGCACTTCATGAAGTAGTTTTCATACAGTTGAGGGACCAACAGAGATATTTGCGGTATTCTAATTGTAAGTGGCTAGTGGTGGAGTTGCATTCCCCAACTTTGAGAGTGTGTATTCTGTCTGCTAGCCTGTTGGCTATCCACCTACCACTGTATGGCTTAATTCCTACATGGGAAATCTTCACTGTTCATAGGTTCATAGGTTCATACTAGGCTATCTGCCCGAGGGCATTTACAAGCCTAGCCCATAGTTTTGTGGCTTACGCCACCCCTTTAGTGTGGGGAACTATACCCATTATTTTGCTGTGCCTCTGACGAGCAGTGACACTGAGGTAATCCCTGGGGTATATCTGCAATCTCCCATCCATTGGTCAAGATTTCTCTTGAACAAGGCCAGCGAGGTGCTCTGCCTCACATATACCGGGATTTTGTTCCACAGCATAGGGAGTCTTTGGGTGATGAATCTATCCCTCCAGCACATCCTATTAATAGCAGTGTCGAGGTTTAAGTCTCCCGCCCTTGTGGCTCTGACGGATCTAGATTTTTTGAGGTGAAGCATATTCATCAAATCTGGGTTTGACATGGCCTTGTATGTTAGGCAAAGGTCACCTCTGAGCAATGTGCGACTGAATAGAGCTGGAGTTCTTTCAGTCGGGCAGCATAGGACAGATGTTTGAGACCCTTTATCCTTTTGGTGAGGAACTTTTGTGGCCTCTCCAGCTGCTGCAAGTGTCGGGTCAGATACATTCCGAATGGGGCATTGTACTCAATCACTGGTCTGATGAGTGATGAGTATAGGGAGACTATGACCTCCATTGATCTAGATGAGAATCCCTTCATGATAAGGTGGCAATGTAGAAGGTCTTCCTAACTACTTTAGCTACATGGGTGTCGAATGACAGACTACTATCAACCTGGGTCCCCAGGTCCCTGATAACTTCTTCTGTGCTCAGTGGATTGCCACCTATTTGGTAGCTAGGGGTAACCTTGTTTTTCCCGAAGGGTATGACTATGCATTTTTTGGCATTTAACTTTAGGCCATGGCTTTGGCACCAGTTATCCGTTTCTGTGAGACCCTTCTGAAGGATCTCTGTGTCAGATGTGTTTTCTACTATGGCCCAGTTTGCAGTCATCTGCAAACTTTGTCAGCCATAACCCTCCTGTGTTTGCTTGTACTGGAAAAGTAGATGCCAAACAAGAGTGGGCCCAGGACTGAGCCCTGTGGTACACCACTTGTGACAGGCTTTGAGTCTGACATGGCGCCAGCAACTCTGACCCTGTGGGTTCTGTCACTCAGCCAGTTTCCAACCCATCTTGTGATGTATGGGTTAACATTTAAGCTGATGAGTTTTTCAATGATACCCGAGTGGGGTATTGTATCGAAGGCCTTCGCCAGATCGAGGTAGGCTGTATGGACTGCCTTTCCCTCATCAATGGCTTTGGTGACTGTTTCGAAAAAGTCAACCAAGTTTAGAAGGCATGATCTGCCTTTGACAAAGCCAAACTGGTATGGATCCAAAGTCTGCAAATTCCCTATGTCTTTATTTATGAGGTCCATTATGATCCTCTCCATGGCTTTGCAGATAAGGCTTGTCAAGCTAATGGGCCAGTAATTTCCAGGGTCGGTGGAGGCACCGCTTTTGTGAAGTGGGACCACAGTTGCAGTGCGCCACTCCCTGGGTACGTATCCAGAGGTAAGACTATGATTAAACAGTTGTCCTAGCTATGGGTTTAATTCCTCGTTGAGTTCGTGGAGCACACAGCCTGGGACACCATCAGGTCCCATGGATGCTGTGTTTTATGCTTTGGAGAGAGCAGTTCTCACTTGGGCGTTGGAGATGTTTGGGGGGCTGCAATCGCTTGGTATAGATATCTCTCCTTTTGGGGAGGGGAGAAGTTTGCACTGAACCTGTCAGCCAGTATGTTGGCAATGTCTGTAGGATCAGTAATCTTCACATCATTTTGAACTAGTTCTGAACATATCTGGGAGTTTCCTCCCAGGTTTCTAACATAGCTAAAGAAGGCCTTATGATTGTCTTTTGAGTCTTTAGCTATTTTTCTCTCAAAATTTGCTTTGGATGATTTTATGAGAGCTCTTAGTTTTTACTTATAGTGATCAAGGGTGTCTTACCTTTTAAGGATTTTGCTCTATCTTGTAGTAGCTTCCTCCTTTTGTTGTAGAGTTTGTTTATGGCTGGGGTCCACCAGACTGGACGCTTGCCTTTGGTACAAAGAGTCTTTGCTTTGCTTGGGATTGCCTTATCCATGCAGTCCTGCAGGTGCTGGTAGAAGGCATTTGTAAGTGATTCAGCGGCTTGAGTACTGTTTTCCGCCGCTCGGGGCCTTAAAGGAGACCACACTAGTCTTTAGAAGTGTGAAGTCGGCTTTTGAGAAGTTCTTTACTGTGGTCTTTTTATTTCAGGTGGGGTGGGATGAGGACCTCCAGCGAGATTAGTTTGTGATCTGATCTCACCAGTGAGGGGTATACTTCCAGTGTTGAACATTGTGCTCCCATGTTCGTGATGATGAGATCAAGTATGTTTTCTCCTCTTGTGGGGATGGTGACTAGTTGTTCCATGGCATTTGAGTTTATGAATTCCAGGAACTTTTGGGCTAGGGTGTTTGGGCTTGAGTAGTTTTCCCAGTCTATATTAGGGTAATTGAAGTCACCTAGTATGATGGTGTTTGGTGATACATTTATCCCCTCTAGTGTTTTCAGGAAGGCCATGTGAGGTTCCTGAGTTTGTGAGGGTGGCCTGTAACATGCTACAATTTGCAGAGCAGTCTTGCCTATGGTTAATTGCACCTGGATGGTCTCCGATGCATCGTGCATTGTCACCAGTCTTGAGGTGTGGGTGTCCTTGATGAATATGGATACCCCCCCTCCTTTCTTGGTATTGTCCGGATTTTGGGGCCGGAACGCATGATATGAGGTAAAACCTGATAGTGCTGGGGTGCTCTCAGGAGCCTTGAACCAGGTTTCTGTCACAGCACAGACATCAATGTTCTCCATACTGAGAATGGCCTCGAGTGCGTACATTTTGAGATTTAGACTTCTGGCATTGAGCAGCATTACCCTTAGTTTTTTTCCTTTTTTGTGTTCTAGGGTGGTAGGTTTAGAATTTGAGCCTTGCCTAAAAAAGGCACTATGGGGGTGGCAAGAGCCTTTGCCAATATCCGGAATTCCAGGGGTGACAGGTGCAAGCCGTCCCTTGCGAAGCAGCGTGGCTTGTCCAGCATGTCATCCCAGGCATACAGACATTGGATCCCCTTTGAATGACACCAGAGTTTAAGCCAATTGTTAAAGCTGATCATCTTATCTCTGTATTGTGGCATCATTCTTGGTGAAGGTAGGATACTGCTCAAGGTCAGGGTCATACCTGCCTGGGCTACATAATCAGAGAGCTCCTCAATGTCTCTTTTCATGTAGTCCAAGGAGGTACGTCTCAAGTCGTTTACACCAGCGTGGACAATGACTGAGTCGTATTTGTACCTGCTGTTGAGAGACCTGAGTGCTTGCGTTATGTGGCGGATTCTAGCCCGACAGGCAGCTTACTGTGACCTTCTCCTTACTCAGTCTGGTGAGCGGACGCCAGTGTGTCTGACTATGGAGTCACCAATGACTAGTGTGTCTGGCATTGTGTTTGGCCTTAAGGGCTGTGACTGTTTGACACTCTGACTGTGAGGTCTATGTGTTGCAGGTGTAGTGTTCTGAGGTGGTGGTTGTTTGGGTGTCTGCTTTGGTGGCCTCTGCTGTTTTAGTAGATTTTTGATCAGAGCCTCCGAGTATGTCTTTGTGTGTTTATGTGTATGATTTGAGGTTGTGATGGTACTATGTGAGACTGGGTCTATAGTGTGTGTGGTAACCTTTTCCTCCTGACTGGTCTTGCCAGTCCTATGTTGAGAGAGCTCAGCCTCCAGTTTGGCCATATAGTTGCATCTCTCGCATGTATTTGTCTTTTGTGGGAGGAGGAGAGGGTTGTCTGTGTACATGAGGCAATTGTAACATTGCCTCAATATTCCCAGGTTCACCAGCTGAGCAGGAGAGGACACTAGCAACTGATTCCTCGACATGCTAGAAGGACTAGACAGTGGTGTTAAATGGCATTGAGTGAAGGTAACTAAATCTGTTTGCTGCAGCACTGTGTGACATGAATGGGGATAGTGTCAAAGGGCTTGGATAACTCCACATAGGCATAATGTCCTGTTATCCCTCATCCTCATCCAGGTCTTTGAGTTCAGTATCAAAGAATGCCACAAGGTTCAATAAGCAAGATCTATCAATGACAAAAAGAAAATGGGTTGAGTCAATTGTGTTGAAGGTCACCTATGTCCCTGTGGATAAGGTCCATGATGCCTTCCCTAGCCTTGCAGTTAAGGATATTAGGCGTATCAGTCAATAGCTGTAGTTCTGCATGTTACTAGGTTGATGTGCATTGCATAACACACATGTGATATTACATTTTGTAGTGTAGGTGATATATGTGTGGAAAAAGTATTGAGCCGCAAGGGTTGCAGTGCTTGGGGAGGTGGCAACACATGGATGTAATGTAAATATGTCACATATTGTTAGATAGGGCCCCAGTTTTAATGTTTCCACATGTAATTTCATGTGTAATGTTTCCACATGTAATTTCATGTCATAGACACAAAATGGAAAGTAAACAACAGTAATACAAAATAATATCTACATTTCCATAGCACAGCTAGCAAAAGGTTTGTGTGACAGTTGGCAAAGTGTATACACATGCGAGATACACATGTTTGTGCATAGCTATGCAGTGTGCAAATGCTAGCTGCATTGCTAAAGTCTGACAGTTAGTATTGAGACTATGAAACACAACTGCTGCTTAACTGACTCTGTGGCGGCACATCTTAATGCACTTATACATTCCCTTTTGGGGCCAGATGCTATAGGGTTTGAATCCAGGTGCATCTAATACTTTTAAATACTTTAAATTACAGAATGATAATGGAATAACATGAATTCTTTATAGTACATATGCTGCTGTGTGTTGGCATAGCGCAGTGGTGTTAAATGGCATTGAGTGAAGGTAACTAAATCTGTTTGCTGCAGCTCACCATTGCTGCACATTAGTTGTACGATGTGCACCTCCACGCTAACATGAAGCCCAAAAAGTGAATGGTTCCCTTGCTTTTGCAGCAACTTATATGTGTTGTGTGTAATTCTATTTTTTGACCAGATTAAAGTGGTGAAATAGGGTAAATAGGGACGTGGTGAAATGGGGGAGCAAGCAGTGGGAAGAACAATGGGAAAGCAGGACAGGAATATGCAGGGTGGAGGTAAGAAAGAACCATAGCTATCCATTTATTTACCAATGTAAACTGAATATATGTGCAAAATATTAATTGAATTTGGACTGACACCTCCAGAGAGAGGGGTGACCACAATGCAATCATGTTGTATAGCCAATTGGGCCAAATCAAGTGTGTCAAGAAGACACGTCTGTGAAATGGAGATCTATGTATGGGATGATTTTTTTTTTTTTTTGTGTATGGACAGGTACCCATTTAATTTTTATTTCAGAGAGAGAGAGAGAGAGGAATGTTGGGGAAGGGACATAGGTTTGTCTGGGTCAAGTAAGTTGGGTAGGCGAGGAAGCAATTGCAGACAGACAAGACAAACAAGACAAGAGGCAGGGATGATGATGGACACAAAATGTTGGGGGACACTGTCGCTCGTCTGGTCAGGATAAAACAGATGAACAACTGTGGGTTTGGTTCAAGAAGTTTTATCACAAACAAACACATCAAAACTGAGGCTTAGTAATTTAAACTTAAATAATAATCCAACCAGAAGAATGCTTCAGAGCCAAGAAAAACAGCAGTTGTCCAGTTTACCTTATTTTATTCACGAACAATGGAACAGTAAACACATAAACGCAGTTGACATTCACAACACAATCGCGTTTTCGTCCCTCCTATTAGGACTTCATCAGATAAATGTTTGAAAACTCTTTCTGCTTAAATACTTCATTGCAATTTAATTAACCAGTAAAAATAGTCAAACACTTTTCAAATGGATGAATCGACATTCATAATATGCCATGAATATTCATGAACTATTTAATATTAATAAGAATACATCTTAGTGGTAAAGATTGTGTGTGTTTTACCAACATTTATCCTAACCTGTTTAGTGAATAATTCATTCTAATGAATGTATCACAATAAATCAAATTTAAAATTCTGAATCTAAAATGATTAAACTTAGTCAAATTAAATACTTGTAAATAAAAAAATATATATGTAAAAAATTTATGTATAAAAAATATATAAAAGATATATAAAAAATTAAGTTAAAAACTGTGTCCTAAAAACCTAACTTGTGGAGAACAACAACTCAAAATGGATTTACCCAACCTCATATCTTATTAGCTTTTAATTTTAATAATGGTCCAATAGAAAGATTTTCATTTAGTCCAGGTTTCCTGCTTGCATCAAGGTTAACCTGCCACCACAACTCCCTACTTTCCAAAATTTCCTCCCATGGACCTCCTCTAGCATCCGGTTTTATTTGTTCCAAAACAAAAAATAAAAAACTAGCTCCTGTACAACATTTAGTATGTCTATAAAGTGCATTTGTCTCCCTAGTCTTTTTAATATCATAAATGTGTTCATAAATTCACCTTTTAAAAAACCTCTCGGTTTTACCCACATAAAATGAATGGCATTTTTGACAAACTGCTAAATAAACTACCCCTTGAGTGTTACAATTATAAATGTGCTTGCTTTCTATCTTCCTTTTTCTACTTTCAATAAATATTTCTCCTTTGTTCATAATATAGGGACACTGTGGACATTTTCCACATCTAAAGGTACCCATCCTTCTATTCCTAACTTCCTTCTTATCTACTCCCATCCTTTCTAATTTACTTTTTATGTTTGGTGGGTTTCTGTATATAAATTGCGGTTTTAGAGTTTTAATTTCCTCCATATCTGTGAAAGATAAAAATATTTCCCGTTCCCTTGAAAATATACCTTTTATATCTTGATTAAAGGTGTTAAATTCCATCACAAATCTTTTCTGCAATTTTCATTCCTTGTACTACCTTTACCTTCACCATCTGTATTCCTACCCTCAATTTGCCCTTTTATAGGCTGAAATCTATCTTTCCTGCCAATTTCTATCTCTTTTCTAATGTCGTGAATAAATTGTTTAGGATAACCTCTTTCTAAGAACATACTCTCTAATTTATTACATTCTTCCATAAAATCTGAATCTCTACTTGTCATCCTAGAACCCCTCACAAACTGCCCTTTAACTATGTTTTTCTTACAGTGTGAGGGGCGATAACTGTCAAAATGTAGGTAGGAATTACAGTGCGTGTTTTTCCTGTACACTCTAATTTCAAATTTATGGTCCCTTTTGTATACTTCCACATCAAGGTAGTTTAAAATCTCTGAATTTATGACATAGGTAAAGCTCAAAAAATTAGTAGTGGAGCTAATATAATCAATGAACTTCAGGAATCTTTCATGCCCCCCAGTCCAGAAGATTACTATGTCATCCAGGAACCTGTGATAAAGTAACCAATATTGACTAAAACTGGAATTTATCACAAATTTCTCCTCCCATTTAGAAAGAACTATATTTGCGTAAGTGGGTGCACACGCCGCTCCCATGGACACCCCTGTTCTCTGTCTATAATATTCACCATTGAATACCAAAAAATTATATTTAAGTATGGTGTCCATTAGTGCAACAGTCGCCACTTTCTCCTCATGTGTCATTTTCTGGTCAGAGAAAACACTTTCCTCAAAAAAATCCATCCCTTCTTTATGGGGAATACTTGAAAACAAATCAATTATGTCTGCTGTAATGAATATTAAGTCGTCCTTGTATACTGCAGGTGTGAGTTCCCTTAGAAAATCCCATGAATCTTTTAAAATTGTTCTGTTATTTACCCATATGTGTTTTGTTTTACAATCCACATATTTAGCTAAGGGAACTGTCTTAGCACCCTCTGCAGTAACAATAGGTCTAAGGGGGGGGGGGGTCTAACTGATTTTTATGAATTTTGGGTATACCAAACATGGTCGCTACCCTTGGATTCTTCACTTCTAAATACCTATAAGTTTTATTGTCTATAACCTTTTCTGTTACCAAATCTTGTAGTAACAAATCAATTCTTTTATAGGCTACTGACATCTCATTTCTCGAAACTACTGTGTATTTCTTTTCATCCTTCAATATAGAATCCATTTTTGCTTCATATATAATTTTATCCATCATTACAATCCCCCCTCCCTTGTCTGGTTTCATTATTCTTACTGTCTGGTTCTCCTTTAATTCATTCAATACTCTATTCTCCTCTTTATTCAAATTATTTTTATTTCCATTTCTACTTCTGTTTCTTCCTTCTGATTTTCTAATTTCTTTTTCCAGTATACTCTCAAAGGTTTTAAGTTGTGGTACCAAGGGTGGATTAAAGGTTGAACTCCTTACAAGTTCTGGCACTTCCATATTATTTCTTTTAAACCCAGCTTTAGATGATAAGATTGTTAAGTTAATTTTCCTAATAAATAATTTTGCATCTAATATTGTGCTTGCCACGTCCCGTTTTTTGACTGGGATAAATTTTAAACCCTTACTTAAAAGGCCAAAATGTTCCTTTGTCAATGGTATATTACTAAAATTATAAATATTAAATCCATCATATGTATATTTACTGTTGTTCTCCACAATTATATTCTGTGTCACATTTGTGTTGACACCAGGGACCGGGGTATCCACTAATAGTATCTCCCCCTCCCACTTCTCCCCCCCCTCACTTGAAAATTTCCTCTCCGATACTGGGGTGTCTGATATTCTTCCACTTTATCCCCCAAAGGTGGAAATTCCACATCGTAACTCTGTTCTTCCCTTCTTACTACCATGTCCCTCCCTTTGTTGTGTTTATTATTATAAAATACTTTGTTACCAACTCCTGAATTGAAGTTAAAATATGCAGGTTTAGGATAACTAGACTTGATGGCATATTCCTTAATATCCCTGTTTAGTTTCCCCATCTTGCGCTGTATAATGCCTTCACATTTTGTGTCAATATCGTTTCTTATTTTAAAAAACTTCTCCCTCTCTTCCTCAATACCAAAAATAAGATCATTTTTGATACACAAATCAAGTTCGTTAATCTCCCTTCCAAGTACTTCTTGTTTCCTTTCATTTTCTTCTATAATTAACTGGACTATCTCTAGTCCGCATTTATTAAAAACCTTTAATAAACTTTCATGAAACACAGTACCAATTTGAACATTGTTTGGGTATTTGTATACCCTAAGTCCCTTAGGGACTATTTCCTTCAATAAGCATTCGTGAAGATATGCATTCTCAATACTTAGCGTTCTGTACTGAAACATTAGTTTGTGTAGTTTATCTAATTTAGCAACATCTAGTGCCATCAATACAGTCATTGTTCATATTGTTACTGTCCATTTTGAATAAATACTCCTTCCTCAGCCACTCATTAGTGGTTTTAGTATTCAACAAAACAGTACCTTTAGATGCCAAGCATGTTTTGGGTCGAGCCCCTTTGTCCACAAAATACTCCTCACTAGTTTCTCTTCTTCCTGCCTTGAAGTCTAAGATTCTCGGTGTCCTCATCAGGTTAAAATTAGTTCCCTCCACTTCTCCAGGGTCGCCGGCATCTACCTGTTTGCCAATAAGCTCCCTTTTTCTTTTGATAGCCTGTCCATGAAACCCTTCATTGGACCCACCGTTAGAATGCAACGTCGCTTTTGCAGGAAGTAAACTGTGGCACAGGGGCGTTAACAGATCAATCAGCTCTGTAAGTTGCCCAATCAGTTTTCTGGATTGGCGAAACTCCTCCTGCCCTTCCGGGTTCATTGGGACTTCCGTAATGGTGCAGCCTCGGTTCAAACACAGTCAAAAAACTACAACGAAGTAAAAAAATGTGCAGCACTCCGAAAAAAACCAATAATCCAACCAGAAGAATGCTTCCAGAGCGAGAAAAACACCAGTTGTCCAGTTTACCTTATTTTATTCACGAACAATGGAACAGTAAACACATAAGCATGATTGACATTCACAACACAATGCGTTTTCGTCCCTCCTATTAGGACTTCATCAGATAAATGTTTGAAAACTCTTTCTGCTTAAATACTTCATTGCAATTTAATTAACCAGTAAAATAGTCAAACACTTTTCAAATGGATGAATCGACATTCATAATATGCCATGAATATTCATGAACTATTTAATATTAATAAGAATACATCTTAGTGGTAAAAATTGTGTGTTTTACCAACATTTATCCTAACCTGTTTAGTGAATAATTCATTCTAATGAATGTATCACAATAAATCAAATTTAAAATTCTGAATCTAAATGATTAAACTTAGTCAAATTAAATACTTGCAAATAAAAAATATATATGTAAAAATTTATGTATAAAAATATATAAAAAATATATAAAAATGTTAAAACTGTGTCCTAAAACCTAACTTGTGGAGAACAACTCAAAATGGATTAACAACCTCATATCTTATTAGCTTTTTAATTTTCCAATAAAGATTTTGGTTTAGTTCAGGTTTCCTGCTTGCATCAAGGTTAACCTGCCACCACAACTCCCTACTTTCCAAAATTTCCTCCCATGGACCTCCTCTAGCAAGATGCTAGAGGAGGTCCATGGGAGGAAATTTTGGAAAGTAGGGAGTTGTGGTGGCAGGATAACCTTAATACAAGCAGGAAACCTGGACTAAACAAAAATCTTTCTATTGGACCATTATTAAAATTAAAAGATAATAAGATATGAGGTTGGGTTAATCCATTTTGAGTTGTTGTTCTCCACAAGTTAGGTTTTTAGGACACAGTTTTTAACTTAATTTTTTATATATTTTTTTTATATATTTTATATACATAAATTTTTTACATATATATTTTTTTATTTGCAAGTATTTAATTTGACTAAGTTTAATCATTTTAGATTCAGAATTTTAAATTTGATTTATTGTGATACATTCATTAGAATGAATTATTCACTAAACAGGTTAGGATAAATGTTGGTAAAACACACACAATCTTTACCACTAAGATGTATTCTTATTAATATTAAATAGTTCATGAATATTCATGGCATATTATGAATGTCGATTCATCCATTTGAAAAGTGTTTGACTATTTTTACTGGTTAATTAAATTGCAATGAAGTATTTAAGCAGAAAGAGTTTTCAAACATTTATCTGATGAAGTCCTAATAGGAGGGACGAAAACGCGATTGTGTTGTGAATGTCAATTGCGTTTATGTGTTTACTGTTCCATTGTTCGTGAATAAAATAAGGTAAACTGGACAACTGGTGTTTTTCTCGGCTCTGAAGCATTCTTCTGGTTGGATTATTGTTTTTTTTCGGAGTGCTGCACATTATTTTACTTCGTTGTAGTTTTTTGACTGTGTTTGAGCCGAGGCTGCACCATTACGGAAGTCCCAATGAACCCGGAAGGGCAGGAGGAGTTGGGCCAATCCAGAAAACTGATTGGGCAACTTACAGACCTGATTGATCTGTTAACGCCCCTGTGCCACAGTTTACTTCCTGCAAAAACGACGTTGCATTCTAACGGTGGGTCCAACGAAGGGTTTCATGGACAAGCTATCAAAAGAAAAAGGGAGCTTATTGGTGAACAGGTAAATGCCGGCAACCCTGGAGAAGTGGAGGGAACTAATTTTAACCCAATGAGGACACCGAGAATCTTAGACTTCGAGGCAGGAAGAAGAGAAACTAGTGAGGAGTATTTTGAGGACAAAGGGGCTCGACCCAAAACATGCTTGGCACCTAAAGGTACTGTTTTGTTGAATACTAAAACCACTAATGAGTGGCTGAGAAAGGAGTATTTATTCAAAATGGACAGTAACAATATGAACAATGACTGTATTGATGGCAATTCGTATGTTGCTAAATTAGATAAACTACACAAACTAATGTTTCAGTATAGAACGCTAAGTATTGAGAATGCATATCTTCACGAATGCTTATTGAAGGAAATAGTCCCTAAGGGACTTAGGGTATACAAATACCCAAACAATGTTCAAATTGGTACTGTATTTCATGAAAGTTTATTAAAGGTTTTTAATAAATGCGGACTAGAGATAGTCCAGTTAATTATAGAAGAAAATGAAAGGAAACAAGAAGTACTTGGAAGGGAGATTAACGAGCTTGATTTGTGTATCAAAAATGATCTTATTTTTGGTATTGAGGAAGAGAGGGAGAAGTTTTTTAAAATAAGAAACGATATTGACACAAAATGTGAAGGCATTATACAGCGCAAGATGGGGAAACTAAACAGGGATATTAAGGAATATGCCAACAAGTCTAGTTATCCTAAACCTGCATATTTTAATTTCAATTCAGTAGTTGGTAACAAAGTATTTTATAATAATAAACACAACAAAGAGAGGGACATGGTAGTAAGAAGGGAAGAACAGAGTTACGATGTGGAATTTCCACCTTTGGGGGATAAAGTGGAAGAATATCAGCCACCCCAGTATCAGAGAGGAAATTTTCAAGTGAGGGGGGGAGAAGGGGGAGGGGGAGATACTATTAGTGGATACCCTGGTCCCTGGTGTCAACACAAATGTGACACAGAATATAATTGTGGAAAACAACAGTAAATATACATATGATGGATTTACTATTTATAATTTTAGTAATATAACATTGACAAAGGAAAAT
Organism: Protopterus annectens; assembly: GCF_019279795.1. Classification (NCBI taxonomy): domain Eukaryota; kingdom Metazoa; phylum Chordata; order Ceratodontiformes; family Protopteridae; genus Protopterus; species Protopterus annectens. The sequence continues at coordinate 179,116,020 of NC_056738.1, forward strand.
TTTGGCCTTTTAAGTAAGGGTTTAAAATTTATCCCAGTCAAAAAACGGGACGTGGCAAGCACAATATTAGATGCAAAATTATTTATTAGGAAAATTAACTTAACAATCTTAGCATCTAAAGCTGGTTTTAAAAGAAATAATATGGAAGTGCCAGAACTTGTAAGGAGTTCGACTTTTAATCCACCCTTGGTACCACAACTTAAAAACTTTGAGAGTGTACTGGAAAAAGAAATTAGAAAATCAGAAGGAAGAAACAGAAGTAGAAATGGAAATAAAAATAATTTGAATAAAGAGGAGAATAGAGTATTGAATGAATTAAAGGAGAACCAGACAGTAAGAATAATGAAACCAGACAAGGGAGGGGGGATTGTAATGATGGATAAAATTATATATGAAGCAAAAATGGATTCTATATTGAAGGACGAAAAGAAAAACACAGTAGTTTCGAGAAATGAGATGTCAGTAGCCTATAAAAGAATTGATTTGTTACTAGAAGATTTGGTAACAGAAAAGGTTATAGACAATAAAACTTATAGGTAGTTAGAAGTGAAGAATCCAAGGGTAGCGACCATGTTTGGTATACCCAAAATTCATAAAAATCAGTTAGACCCCCCCCCCCTTAGACCTATTGTTACTGCAGAGGGTGCTAAGACAGTTCCCTTAGCTAAATATGTGGATTGTAAAACAAAACACATATGGGTAAATAACAGAACAATTTTAAAAGATTCATGGGATTTTCTAAGGGAACTCACACCTGCAGTATACAAGGACGACTTAATATTCATTACAGTAGACATAACTGATTTGTTTTCAAGTATTCCCCAAAAAGAAGGGATGGATTTTTTTGAGGAAAGTGTTTTCTCTGACCAGAAAATGACACATGAGGAGAAAGTGGCGACTGTTGCACTAATGGACACCATACTTAAATATAACTTTTTGGTATTCAATGGTGAATATTATAGACAGAGAACAGGGGTGTCCATGGGAGCAGCGTGTGCACCCACTTACGCAAATATAGTTCTTTCTAAATGGGAGGAGAAATTTGTGATAAATTCCAGTTTTAGTCAATATTGGTTACTTTATCACAGGTTCCTGGACGACATAGTAATCTTTTGGACTGGGGGGCATGAAAGATTCCTGAAGTTCATTGATTATATTAGCTCCACTACTAATTTTTTGAGCTTTACCTATGTCATAAATTCAGGGATTTTAAACTTCCTTGATGTGGAAGTATACAAAAGGGACCATAAATTTGAAACTAGAGTGTACAGGAAAAACACACTGTAATTCCTACCTACATTTTGACAGTTATCACCCCTCACACTGTAAGAAAAACATAGTTAAAGGGCAGTTTGTGAGGGGTTCTAGGATGACAAGTAGAGATTCAGATTTTATGGAAGAATGTAATAAATTAGAGAGTATGTTCTTAGAAAGAGGTTATCCTAAACAATTTATTCACGACATTAGAAAAGAGATAGAAATGGGCAGGAAAGACAGATTTCAGCCTATAAAAGGGCAAATTGAGGGTAGGAATACAGATGGTGAAGGTAAAGGTAGTAACGAAGGGAATGAAAAATTGCAGAAAAGATTTGTGATGGAATTTAACACCTTTAATCAAGATATAAAAGGTATATTTTCAAGGGAATGGGAAAGATTTTTATCTTTCACAGATATGGAGGAAATTAAAACTCTAAAACTGCAATTTATATACAGAAACCCACCAAACTTAAAAAGTAAATTAGAAAGGATGGGAGCAGATAAGAAGGAAGTTAGGAATAGAAGGATGGGTACCTTTAGATGTGGAAAATGTCCACAGTGTCCCTATATTATGAACAAAGGAGAAATATTTATTGAAAGTAGAAAAAGGAAGATAGAAAGCAAGCACATTTATAATTGTAACACTCAAGGGGTAGTTTATTTAGCAGTTTGTCAAAAATGCCATTCATTTTATGTGGGTAAAACCGAGAGGTTTTTTAAAAGGCGAATTTATGAACACATTTATGATATTAAAAAGACTAGGGAGACAAATGCACTTTATAGACATACTAAATGTTGTACAGGAGCTAGTTTTTTATTTTTTGTTTTGGAACAAATAAAACCTGATGCTAGAGGAGGTCCATGGGAGGAAATTTTGGAAAGTAGGGAGTTGTGGTGGCAGGTTAACCTTGATGCAAGCAGGAAACCTGGACTAAACGAAAATCTTTCTATTGGACCATTATTAAAATTAAATGCTAATAAGATATGAGGTTGGGTTAATCCATTTTGAGTTGTTGTTCTCCACAAGTTAGGTTTTTAGGATACAGTTTTTAACTTAATTTTTTTATATAACATTTTTTATACATAAATTTTTTACATATATATTTTTTTATTTACAAGTATTTAATTTGACTAAGTTTAATCATTTTAGATTCAGAATTTTAAATTTGATTTATTGTGATACATTCATTAGAATGAATTATTCACTAAACAGGTTAGGATAAATGTTGGTAAAACACACATAATTTTTACCACTAAGATGTATTCTTATTAATATTAAATAGTTCATGAATATTCATGGCATATTATGAATGTCGATTCATCCATTTGAAAAGTGTTTGACTATTTTTACTGGTTAATTAAATTGCAATGAAGTATTTAAGCAGAAAGAGTTTTCAAACATTTATCTGATAAAGTCCTAATAGGAGGGACGAAAACGCGATTGTGTTGTGAATGTCAACTGCGTTTATGTGTTTACTGTTCCATTGTTCATGAATAAAATAAGGTAAACTGGACAACTGGTGTTTTTCTCGGCTCTGAAGCATTCTTCTGGTTGGATTATTGTTTTTTTTCGGAGTGCTGCACATTTTTTTTACTTCGTTAAACTTAAATAAACTTATAAACAGACTGACTGCTACACTCATACATGTTAACACTCTGGCTGTTCTGTCAAAATGGCACAGCTGCCTGCATGTGCACACTATTTATATGCATGTGCCTACATCTGGAAATGCTTCTTAAAGTTATATACACACATACGCTCTGTTCTACATTCTCCCTCTTTGAGAAATAGATCATATACCAAATAACAGTATTCAATGACTTGCAATTATACATAAATTATCTTTTCACATGCAGTTTTACAGAACTAATTCTTTGACATGCAATCATAGAAAATTAGACAGATATAAAACAATAATGTACAGGTTGCTATGTATTTTACATGTGCTCTAGAAATATGACCTGATCATGCAACATAAAAATCAGAGTTGGATCTAGCAATGGGGACTGTCTTCAAGGAATGTTCAACTTTGGGGACATCTGGGACATCATCAGGAATGGGAATGGATACTGAGACATGTTCTTCAGCATGAACATTGTTAGGGTTGCTCTGAGATCTAGAGTCTGTATCACAGTAGGATGCTACAATATTGTTTCAGACACCAGAAAGAAGATGCCTGCAGTTTCTCCTGCATTCTATACCCTCAGATTCCACTAAGTAGGATCTTGGCTTGGCACATATGCCTCTCAGTTGGCCAATTTGATCAAAGTCTTTCGCCATTTGCATCCTCACTGTCTCTCCTTTTAACGGACAAAGAAATCTGGTTGTTTGATTATAGTTGGACTTCTGAAAGAAACAGTTCTTTATGAGTTGGGCTTTGATTGCGCTGGTGTTTTTAGCATTAGGCACCAACAAACTCGAACTGATAGGCAAGGTTGTTTTGGTTTGCCTAGATAGAAGTCTCTGAGCAGGCGAGTCTAGTAGGTTGTCACAGGGTATATTTCTGAGACTGAGTAAATTCAAGAAGATGTCAGCATTGTCACATTTTGACCTCTCTAGTAATTGCTTTGCACTCTGTAATGCACGTTCAGCAAGGCTGTTTGACTGTGAGTATTCCAGACTACTAGTAATATGGATAAGTCCCACGCTTTTGAAAATTTTTGAAACAATTGACTGGTAAACTGGGTACTGTTGTCAGAAATAACTTTGTGCAGACTACCATGGACTGAGAAATGACATTTCATCTTAGTAATAACAGCACTGGACATTAGGTTAGGTAGCAAATCATTTTCAAACCAGTTTGAATAAGAGTCTACCAACACTAAGTAATGCTGATTATTCTACTCAAATACGTCAGTGGCTACTGTTGACCAAGGTAGTTCAGGAATCTGGCTTAGCTGAAGTAGCTCTCTTTTTGCAAACTTGGTTTGGTACTATTGCTTACTGAACAAGATGAAAGCACTTTATCAATGTTCTTTGACAGAAAAGGCCAAAATACTAGTCCTTTCACCTTTCTTTTGGTAGCTTTGGATCCTGGGTGGCCACGATGCAAAATCTGAATGTATTCATGTTGTAAGGAAGAAGGAACAATAACTTTTGGACCTTTGGAAATTATACCATCTTCCATCAGCATCTCACCTCTGTATGGAAAATAAAGTTCTACTTCTGGCGGTACATAAGGTTGCTTTGATGGCCATCCAGTGCTGATGTAGTGGTTCAGCTTCTTCAAAATTGCATCAGTCTTTGTATGATCTCTTAGCTCATCAAGTCTCGCGGTAGAAAAATTATACACTTTCATGACATCAAAGTCAAAATTCTCTGCATCAAGCTGTTCTGTGGTATTTCTGGGGGATCTGGATAAGGTATCAGTCAGATAAAGAAGTTTGCCTTTTGTGTAGACCATTTTGAAATTATACTTTTGTAATCTGAGCATTATTCATTGCACTCTTGCTGGAGCAGTATGTATAGGCTTCTTTAAAATACTGACTAGAGGTTGATGATCATTTTCAACTTGGATAGCTTGGCCATAAATATAATCATGGAACTTCAAACATGCAAGCACAATAGCCAAAAGTTCCTTCTCAATTTGTGCATACTGCATCTCTATTTGGGTAAGAGTTCTAGATGCATAGGCAACAGATCTGCTTGCTTGAAGAATAACTGCAACAAGACCTAACTTTGAAGCATCACAGGGAAGAACTACTGGTTTGTGGACATCATAGTATCTCAATGTAGGCAGGTTGACAATTTGCTGTTTGAGGTTATCAAATGCTGTCTGATGTTGTTCTAATCATGACCAAGCGACATTTTTGCATGTCACCTTTCTCAAAGGTGCTGATAACTCACTAAAGTCACAGATAAATTTCCCCAAATAGTTAACAATACCAAGGAAATGCTGTAGGGACTGGACATTGTCTGGAGCCTGCATCTCAAGAATGGATGTTTGTTTGGAAGGGTCTGGTCATAACCCTGCAATGGTAAACAAATGACTTATATAACTTACTTCTGGTAGTCTGAATTTACACTTCAGAGGATTAAGCTTCAAGTTCACTTCACGTGCCCTGTCCAGAACTTTTCTGAGGTTTCTGTCATGCTCTGCTTCACCATTACCTCCAACCAGTAAATCACCAACTATTATAGCACACGGATAGCCCGAAACAATTTGCTCCATTGCACGCTGAAAAACTTCACTGGCAGAATTTATTCCAAAAGGAATCCTAAGGAATCTATATCTAACCAATGGTGTGCTGAATGTAATAAGTAGTGAAGATCTGCAATCAAGCATTACTTGCCAAAATGCATTATTTGCATCTAAGACAGAAAAAAACAGTGGCACTTGGCATGAGTTTGGCAACCTCCTTGACTGTACGCATAGGATGATGAAGTCTCTTTAATGCCTTGTTCAAGTCTCTTGGCTCAATGCATCTGAACTTTTCTTATGAGCAGCCACCGTGGAAGACACCCACTCAGTTGGTTCTGTGACTGGACAAATCACACCTTGCTGCACCATCTTTTCTAACTGGACCTTGACTTTGTCCTGCATAGCTATTGGAACTCTCCTCACTGATCTGACCACTGAACTGACCTCTGGGCCTACTTTTGTGGGGTACACAACTGGAAGTTTGCCTGGCTTGTCATCAAAAACATCAGCATACTCTGAGAAAATAGCATCATTAAAGCTGGAACTGGGACATGTGCTTACATGATGGACTTCTTTGGTAAAAGAAAGCAGTTTCATTCTCAAATTGTCTCTGAGACCTAATAATGATTGCACAGGTCTTCTGACTACATAAAATTGGAAGCGGTAACTGTTCTCAGCCAAATAGCATGAAAGCACTACTGAGCCTTCAGTTTGAATCTCTTTACCTCTATAAGCAACAATCTTTGCAGAGTTAGCCAAATTAAGTTGCTCACCAGCTGTCACTCTAGCAAATATTTCGGCTGATATTACATTACACTTTGAACCAGTGTCTACTTTGAGCTCTGTGGGTTTACCATTGATCAAGACAGTACAAAATACATTGTTCTTTGCCAACAAATCTACTGCATCAATCTTTTCACCAGCCACTGAAACACCATCTACATAGAATATAGGGCTGCAGCTTTCCACATGATCAGCTTGCTTTTTTTGAATGACCTTTCTTAATAAATTAATGAGGCTTGCTTGATTTACAAAAGTTTTGAAAGTGGTTACATTTTTTACACTTGTAGCATTGTTGTCCAAATGCTAAGCACTTCTCTCTTTTAGACTCATGACTGGTACCACAATTACGACAGTTAACAATAAGACTTGACCTGGGTTTTGCTGACTCACCCTTATACTGTACTGAGCATGTCCGTTATACTGAGCTAGTCTTGGAAATTGATAGAAAGTGATGGGATCTCCCAGGGAAACCCATAGGGGCTGCAGCTGCCATGTGCTTAGGCCTGCTTCTGCTTGCCACATGTTGCATGCTGTCTACGCTTGCTCTGGAAGCTGCAGAAACTAAGCTGTTATCACTTGCAAGCATACTTGTGTGCCTTTCTGTGAGCTCATGGATTTGACAAATCTCTATGGCTTTGCTCAATGTTAAATCACTGTCACAAACAAAATCTTTCTCACTGCAGCACTATTAATACAACCCACAAGCCTGTCCTTTATTAACTTATCTTTCAAATCACCAAATCTGCATGTTTTAGCCTTATTTCTCAAGTCAGTGATATAAGCTACAAAAGTTTCACCTGGCTTTTGGTCTCTTGTATAAAATAGGTGCCTCTGTAATGTAACATTTGTCTGGGGGTTGCACATTTCTCTAAATTTACATTTCGAACACTCAGGGTCCTCTCTTGATTCAGCCGGTACAACTATATGGCGTTTTTCCCCTTCTCTTGTATATACTGCTGGTGCATAAACAAATGAATGCTCTCTTTCAACAGGCTCTGACCCAGCTAAGTTAAGCAGAATGAATACTCTTGTACTTGTATCTTTGTCAGAAAAAGCTGCTTGTATGAAAATGTCATATTCCTGCTCAAATACTTTCCAGTTCTCTGCAATATCTAAACCTTGTCATCACAATAAACAAAACATGCTGGAGGGATAGGTTCCTGACCCAGAGACTCCCCAGACTCTGGAATAAACTGTCCATACATGTCAAGCAGAGTGCCTCTTTGGCCCTCTTCAAAAGGAACCTTGATGATTGGATGGGAGAAGGAAATTCACCCCAGGGATCACGTCAGTCGCCCTGCGAGACAGGGGTCCAGGAAAGTAAATAGTGTGGGTAGAAATAGCCAGGGAATTGTTATGGCTAGGCTTGTATAGGCCCTAGGGCCGATAGCCTAGTACCAACCTATGAACCTATGAACCTATGGACTGGGTCTGCGAAATGCCTCTGCCATATCAACACACAGTAGTGAAGGTGCTTGGAATTATGTATAAATGTACACACACACATAAATATATGCCAGAACTTGTAATTATGCCCAATAGCACAACAGACTCTGAAATAACTGCCCTTTGCTAAATAGTCTCCGTAGCACAAGAACACTTAATCACTGTACTTTGCAAAATCACTCCTTATCAGTGTAAGAAATACTTGGAAATGACTATACTTTGTGAACAAACTGTACACAGCATAAGAAGCTCAGAGTAAGAAACACTTTGAAATGAATGCAATTTGCAAATAAACTGTATACAGCTCAAGACCCTTTCAAAATGTCTGTACTTTGTGAAATAACTCTACACAGTGTAAGAAACACCTTGAAATGGCGGCATTCTGTGAATAAATGTACACAGCACAAGAAACTTTTTTTTAAATAGTTGTACTTTGACTGCACTTTGTGAAATAACTACCTTGCACACAGCAAACACTTTGAAATAATTGAACCATAATAAAACACACACTCTGCAAATACTTTGCACACTCTGAGATACTTCAAACAACTCTAGCTTTGCTTTGAATGGCTTTGGTCAATACAAAATAATAGTTTATGCCCAAAACACGGTCTTTTACTAAAAACATGCAGTCACCTTGCTCTTTGTACTTTTCTTGCGCTTGTTTTACTTTAAACATGCTTGTTATGAAAACTGGAGGTAATTCTGAGCCCATATAAATATTTCTGATAGTTTTATCAAATATTGTGGTTTCAAACACTTTGTTTAATTAACAATACATTTTGTGCCTTTTGTTTGATTAATAATGCGTTTTGTGCTACTTGTTTCATTTTCTTTGCAAAATAAATAATTTGTGCAAGTTTTGGTTACCTGAAGTTCATTTCTGGCCCTTTTTGATCATTTGAGCACTGTATTACTCAACCTGCTCAATATACCTTCACCATCAACTCTGCACCTCATGGCTTAAAGAAGTTGCACACTCAATCCCAGTTCTGACACCATGTCGCTTATCCGATCAGGATAAAACAAATGAACAGTTGTGGGATTGGTTCAAGCAGCTTTATTAAGTTAAAGATAAAGATTAAAGTTAAGATAAAAGTATTACCCCCTGTGTTACAGTTAAATGTGATGATGTTGCCCTTACCTTTTGCTTAACTTCTTCCAGGACCATCTGGCTTGTAGAGGGGAATATCACCTGCAGATGGTAAGCCAAACATTTTTATGTCAGTGCTGCTGTGCAATTTAAAGAAATATTTTAGTGCGTGATGTTGATGTCCAGCCTGTTGTGTGTATTGCTGTAATGTCTGTAATAGTGGCAGTACTGTTAGTTTGTTAGCATATATTGGACTATAGTAGTGTAGGTATTTATTTTTTCCTGTGTTTGTTGCTTTTCATCACAGGTGATCATGACAGTGGAAGTGTGGGCACTCTGCCACCTGATGTCAGTGTATTAGCAAACTCTGATGATGATGGTGGCCAAACAGAGACACAGTCTGGGGGTGCAAAGGTTGAATCCTATACTGTGGTTGACATACAGCCATCCCCTGTAATTCCATCGGACATAGTCAGTAGGCCTATGCCTATCCATCTCAGTGAGCCCTCAGATATAGGACAGGTGGAGGGCAAGGCCATTGATCAGGGAAGTGTGGCTACTGCAGCTTCAGTGCCTGTTGACTCTGGCTGTAGCCAAAGTGTGGGTGAGGTGCCATGCTGGAGGGTTGATAGGAGTGCTCAGAAGAGGCCTGCTGTCCCTCTTCCACCTGGTGCAGGTGTCTCTTCCTGTGCCATTCAATGTATGTTTACGGCCATCATGGAGGCACAGGCACATTCCCATAAGTGCTCCAGACAAATGCTCAGGGTTTTAAATGTGGCACAGGCTGACATGCATGACACAAACACACAAAAAAACAGTTACATGGTTCAGCCATGCAGCTTAAAACTCATTTTGTCTCACTGGTCATTTGTTGGTTTATGCAAAAGTTTGCCTGTGTCTTTTTCTTACTCACACAAACACACACCGACCTTTTGTGTCAGCCTAGGCCTCCCCCCCCACCACAAAACCATGTGCAAGTGAAGATAACTGCCATATCCCTGTTTTCTATCTTTTGGATTCAGGGATACATAAGTTTTATGTCTGATGCTCAGGGTGCATAGCTGACTTAGTGCTTAGTATATCTGCATTTGTGGTGCTGAACTGGTAATTTTACCTTTGACTTATATTGGCCTTGGAAAGTTAGACAGTTGATAGCATCAAATTTCCCAACTTTATTGTGAATGATCTTGTGAAGGCTGTAAATTCAGAAACTGCAATGTGTATCACTACTTTCTAAATTCTCTTTTTAACAATATTCCAGTACAAATGTATGGTGCTAAACTGAGGCCATGCAATGACCATTACTACTTTTGAGAGGTATGACTGTGTGAATATTTGATGCCTGAGGCCTACTACTTAATAACGGATACATATAAATCACATATGTCTCTGCTGTCACGTGTTAAAATCATTTCTGTAACAATCTCCCACCTTTTACTTGCTTACAGTACCAATTAGTGAAATAAAAGGATAAGCCACTCATTCATATTATTACATAATGCAATCTAGGTTTGAGACTTACTTTGTAAATGAAGTAGTTGCCATGGTTGTAGTTCAGGGCTGGCTCTGTCTGATACAAGCAGTACACAGCCAATACATGGGGAGGTAAAGGTTGTGTGAGTTGCCTGGTATCAATGTTACTATATGCATGTGTGTAGGAGGAAGGCTTTAGGCCCCTAGGTGGTGAGTGAATGTGCTATGCATTGTCTATTAGCCAATGCAAGGGCACACTGAGCATTCTCATTTCTGCCTACACCCACAGAAGCTGGTGGATCTCCCTCTGACTCCTCATCTGCCTGTGGCTTTGGTGACCTTGGCATTGGTGGTGAGATGTGTGCCCCTTCCCCTTGCTGATCCTGCTGAAGCTGTTTCCTCAGGATTATGCTGTGTAGCATGGCACATACTGTGAGTATTTCTGTACATGTCCATGGATTGTACTGCAGGGCTCCCCCAGATGTATCTAGGCACTGGAACCATGACTTCAGCAGCCCAAACATACACTCTTGATATTTCTGGTTTGAGCATGTGCCTCATTATGGTGTTCTTCCATGGGTGTGTGCATCAGCCACAGTTCCAGTGCATAGCCTGCATCCCCCAGTAAATGACCCTGTGGGATATCCAACCTAGGAAATATCTGGTACAGTTGGGAGGTGTGCCAGACATGTGAGTCATGGTAACCACCAGAGTTGCCAACACACACATTCAAAATGATTCCCTTGGCATTACACACAACTTGGCAGTTGATAGAGTGGTAGCCCTTTCTGTTTATGTAGAGCCTACCCTGTTTTCCAGGTGGTGCCTTAAGTTCTATATGTGTGCAATCAATGACACCCAGTACTTCAGGGTAGTGTGCTACATGGTAGAACCCCTGCATATTTCTGTCCCTCTCCTCAGAACTATGAGGAAAATATATGTGGTCACTGGCATGTTGGAGCATAGCATTCAGGAACTGGTGAAGGATCCTGGCTGCTGATGCCTACGACACCCTCAGCATGTTCCCTGTTGGTCTTTGAAAGGAACCTGTAGCTAAGATTCTAAATGTTACACATACCTTTGTCTCCAATGAGATGGGTTCCCCTCGTTTGGCTCTGGCTCTGAGTTGAGGATGGCAGAGATCACAGAGTTCCTGTAGTGTGTTCCTATGTACCTTGTAGTGCTCTACAACTTCCACATCATGTAGGTTGTGAAAAGTTAAATGGGGCCCGAAAACTCTTCTCCTTCTCAGTATACGCCTACTAGCCTCAGCAGCACTGGCTTCAGCCTGTAGCACATACAAATGAATTAAAGCAGCAGCAGCACCTAGCATTCTGTCCATGTAGACTCTTCCATGGCTGTATTCCAAAAGTTTTGGAATTCTCAGGAAAAAACAGCATGGAGTCTACACAGTTGCTTTATATCTTGTTGAATAGCTCCACCGGGTTGGATTGGTGGATGAGCATGCAATTCAGCTGCTTATGCTGTAATTAATATGCCATGCTGTTTACCTTGTTTGCCCAGGCGTGCGCACCTCTACATGGTGCTTATTGAATCTAAAGCTCATTGCTGCCATATGCATGCACATCATGTGACTCCCCCTGTCGGAGTATAGTCTGGAAATTTACTACAACAAGCAAGTTGCCTCCCTACAGCCAGAATAAAGGTCAGTATTTGTACAGCTGAATCACAAAATGAAATTGGCAAAGTGAAATACCATTGATGTCACTATCAGCTGTGATATTTTAAGGAATTAGCATAAGATGCAAACAAATAAGGAGGCAAAGAATATCATTGCTTTGTACCATACTTTACCGGTTCAGGCTGAGAGCGACAGAGAGAGATACCCAGGTGGTGCACAATAACTAAAAACTCCATCACATACAGAAGCAAATACCTGTACAAAAGTAAGGGAAATCCAAATGCATCCTGTAGCTCCCAAAGAAGATCCCCCCCAAAAAAATCAAGATCAAATGCAGTTACCATCAAGAATGAGAAAATCTGCTCCGATATAAAAAATGAAGTGTTGACGCAACAGGAGAAGTTTCAGAATAGTGTTGATATAAGCCTGTTTTTACAAAACAAATTTGATTGAGGTTCACCAAGGTGGGGATAATATTCACAGGACAAGAAGAAAGAATCTGTAAAAGCATTTTGTTTTCCACTTTGTTGACAGGGACAGTAGCATGAGCATGACTAGAATTCAGCATCATAGGATACATGGTCATTTTCACCTCAATCTGGATAATTGTATTTACCACTTAAAGTAAATGGGAATAAATGGTCTTCTTAAAAGGCTTAAATAATTCTTTTTTTTAATCTGCTGACCATCAAGCTCCCTGATACATTTGGTCCTCTTCATCCAATAGATAACAGCCAATTGTAAGAGCCATCATGCAAGCAGCCATCATGGTTTTTCACATATGAATCTTAACTGTACATGCTCAATTGCTGCATGTGTATGCAATGGGTATGTCATGTGTTGGACTGCCTTTCACTTCTGCAGACTGCATAAGCTAGCAGACTACCCAGTCATCTTCCAAGATGCATTCACTGAGAAACCCCCATCTCCACTGCGGAGATCATGCCTGTACACAAGGTCTGCTTCCTGAGAACTTGTGGACCCCACCCCCACCCTATGAATAGATACACCCATCTTCCCTGCTGTGCCATTAAGCACCAAAAAGTTACTTGAACTTGGTTTGTCTGGGATGTAGTCACAGCTTTATCTCTCCAATCAGTGGCTAAAAGGCTTAAAGAATTCTGAAGGGACGCTATCTAGCTTATCTTTATATGAAAATGTAAAATGCTTTTGGCATCATGATGTTGTAGAGTGGCTCCCTGTAATGATTTCAAGGAATGTAGTTGTGATCTCAACTGCAAAAATAAAACTTCAACTCGAACCTATGACAAGGAATACCAAATCTCACTTAAAATAATAAATCATTTATATATGGGGTTTCACCCTCAAATGCCCACTGTGGAAGGAGGCTGCACCCCTACACCCCTGCTAATTATACATATTAACTCTCCAGTTGCTGTACCTCAGAGAAGGGGTAGTACTCTGAGGTACCATAAAAGTGATAAATATATTTCCACAATTGCTATTCATTTTTCAACATTCAAAAGTTCACATCTGCAGTCCTTAGAAAAGTAACAAGAATGAACATGTGTAAAAAAAAATTGCCATTCATGTGTTTTGTACTTTTGTTGTGTTTTCTGTCACTCTTGTGCACATTCTGCTGTGTGTTTTTTGCCCAAGTCTGGATCATGCCTGAAAATACTCAATTACATTCACTGTACCCATTTACCATATAAAAGCAATAAACAAATTTGCAGCGACATAAAGACTGGTTTTGTGGCCCCTGCTATAAGAGATCAGTACAAAAATTTGTAATTGAACATCCCTCAAAACAGAATGAAAATGACTTTCCTACCCTTCTTCAAAAATGATGTCCTAGGACACGAACATATAAAGCACACGCTTATCATAGGATCATAGGATCATAGGAAATTACTAGGCTAATGGCCCTAGGGCTCTTACAAGCCTAGCCAAGTTCTTACCCTTATTTCCACAATCAGCACCTATTGCCCCTGACCAAGAGGGACACAGGTGGAATCCCCGGGATGAATTTACGGTTACCCATCCAATCATCCAGATTGCGTTTGAAGAGGGACAATGAGGTGCTCTGTTTGACATGAAGTGGAAGTCTGTTCCAAAGGTGTGGTAACCTCTGGGAGACAAATCTGTCCCTCCAGCAGGTTTTATTAAGGTCACATACCAGGTTAAGGTCTTTAGAGCGAGTAACCCATGTACCATTTGACTTTCAGATATGAAGGCATTTCCAGTAAAGCAGGGTCAGAGATTGCCTTATATGCAAGGCAGAGATCACCTCTGAATAGTCTGTATGAAACAGAAAAAAGTGACAGTAATTTCAGATGATCCCAATAGGACAGATGGTAAAGATCATGAATTTTCCCTGTGAGGAACCTTTGTGGTTTCTCCAATTGCAGGTGCTTTAAAAGGTACATACCAAAAAGGGGCATTGTACTCAATTATTGGCCTGATGAGGGAAGAGTACAGGAAGGTCATAACTTATTTTTTTTTGGAGGCAATGCCCTTATTTATGTGATGAGCAATATAGAATGCCCTTCTTACCACTGTGGAGACATGGTGGTCAAAGGTAAGGTTGCTCTCAACCTGTGTGCCCAGGTCTCTCACCACTGAATGCATACTTAAGGTGTTGCTATTGATGTGGTAGTTAGCAGGAACATCACTTTTACCTAAAGGAATGATAATACATTTCTTTTGCATTGAGTTTAAGGCCATGATTTTGGCACCAATCATTTGTTTGTGTAAGACCCTCTTGTAGGATGTTGACATCATTTGGAGATTCTATAGCTGCTCCCAGTTTGCAGTCATCAGCAAACTTTGTCAGCCACAGATCTTTAGTTTTTGCTTGTACTTTGAAGAAATAGATTCCAAACAGCAGAGGTTCCAGGACTGATCCCTGTGGAACACCACTGGTTACAGGTCTGCTGTTGGAGGTGGATTCCCCTATTTTGACTATATAAGTTCTATTAGTGAGCCAGTTAGCAGCCCATCTAATGATATAAGGGTTGATGCCTAGTTGGGTGAGTTTGTCAATGATGCCTGAGTAGGGGATAGTGTCAAATGCCTTGGCTAAGTCCAGGTAGGCTGTATGCACAGATTTCCCCTCGTCCAGGGCCTTGGTGACTGTCTCAAAAAAGTCCACCGGATTTAATAGGCATTATCTCCCCTTGACAAATCCAAACTGAGTAGGGTGAAGTGTTTGAAGATTACCTATAACTTTGTTGATAAGGTCCATGATGATTCCCTCCATGGCCTATAAATGTTAAAACAGTAATGTCACAGTTCAAAAGAACTCCCATCCAAAATTTGCTGACAAAACAGCTTGAAATTCTTCATTTCTTCATGAAAGCCCATTACTGTACTATTTGTTTGTGTAACTCATTTTTTTCAGCTGCACAGCTCTGACACCCAAGATTATAATAATGCAGTTTACCAGCTGGGTTACTCTTATCTAAACATTTATAAACAAATTCCTTGTTTCCTTTGTATTATGACTCATTTGGTCAGCTCTGATGCCTTGAATAGTCATATAATTTATAATCCCCTACACCAACCAACACAGTGCCATGCTGCGTGCCAGTAATAAAAAGTGTTAAGGATGATTCCAGAGTTTAATGAATTAGCAGTATCCAATGTTCCGGGAGTTACTTTTATATATTACTGTCTGGTAACCTCATGATCCATGCACTGAAAAAATATGATGTGCTTAAGTGACTTTTTTTTTTTTTTTTTTATCCAGACCAATGGCTAATGATCAAACCCAAATCAATAGAAATTACAGTCAATCAAACTATGAAACTATGTACTCAGCAGCACAGGTTGCCATCTTTAACAAACACAGAAACAGCATTTTTGCAGGGGGAAGAGTCCATCCGTATTTCCTCAACTCTGTATATAAAAATAAACTAACTCTAAGACTTTACCTTTCTGTTTTATGCTACCACTATATTGCAAAGCCTTTTTTGACAGAACATGGGAGTTGATGCAAATGGTTTGGCTCCTTCCATTTTGTCACAACAGGATGTGATATTGTAACTGCACCCCTTTAATGCATTCATAATGTTTAGTGAGAGATAGATCTATAGATAGATACATACATAGATGCACACGCGTGCGCATGCGTGCACACACACACACACACACACACACACACACACACGCACGCACGCACGCACGCATGCATGCACGCACACACACACACACAGGGGTACCTCTCAACCTCTTAGAGTAAGAAATCTGGATAAAGCCATGAAAAAAGTGGTACAAATAGGGGCAATTTTTAAATGCTGCTCTTACAAACTTAGAAAGTTGATGGAATAACAGGTTTTGCATTAGCATGAATTTTCTGAAGGATATGAAGTCTAAAACTCAAATGTCTGTCATTATTTTCTAACTTCAATATTTAATGATTTGCCACTAATTTGCCAGAAGCCTACAATTTTATGAAAAATGGACCAAAAATATAAGGCAAAAATCTGGACATTCTGCAAAAATCTGTACAGTTGAGAGGTATTCACACACACACAAGGCAAAGAGTATTGCATTATATTAAGAAATGTAGGCAGTAAATAGCAATGTTGCAATGTAGCAGGAGAATGTAAATTTGACAAAGAAAGGATTTCAGGGTGGATGTTCAGCAGAATATCAAGAGACAAAGGAAAAGGGAAGTAATAATACTGATTGCTAGAGAGCTCCAATGGTAATAGAAGAAGGAAAAACACAATAATAGCATACTTGTCGTAGAATGAGGTCATTGACACGGGAGGGGGATAACGCTGGCATACATTTAGATTCCACCTAAAACTGCTGCTGTGGAGCTTTAGATAATTTGGGGAGAAACAATACATTTTCAACAGGGAATATTATTTATGGTTGGGACTGGGACCTGATTTGCAAAATTGAGGATGTATCAGGGAGACCTAGAGGAGAAAATATGGCATAAGAGAATACCTTTCTGAAGAGATATATGAAAATGTTTAGTATGGAAAAATTAAATTCAGTATTAAGAATTCAGACACAATTTATATATTATACTCCAATGTGCACAAACTGGACTAGGCTGAACAAAACTTATATTTCACAGAAACATTTGTATTAAGAAAGCTGTGGTGATTGTACTATTCAAAGAGGATAAAGACCCTTCAGGCACAGCTTCATACAGACCCATTTCAGTTTTAAATCATGATTATAAAGTTTTTATGTCTATACCAGGTAAGAGAATGGCAAAGGGATTGCCAAAATTGATCAATACAGATCACTGTGATTTTGTATAGGGGAAGCAAACATTTGATAACATTTATAAAAATGATGATCTAGAGGGACGTAGAATAAATTCAAATGCCATGGAACAACTAGTCACCGTTCCCACAAGAGGAGAAAATATACTAGATCTCATCATCACAAACATGGGGACAAAATGCTCCACACCGGAAGTATATCCCTCATTGGTGAGATCAGATCATAAACTAATCTCACTGGAAATCCACATCCCGCCCCAACCCCAAACAAAAAAGACCACAGTGAAGAACTTCTCTAAAGCAAACTTCACACTACTCAAGACTTGTGTGGTATCCTTCAAGGCCCCCGAGCCAGTGGAAACCACAACCCAAGCTGTGGAAGCCCTTACAAATGCCTTCTACGAACACCTCCAGGACTGCATGGATCAGGCAATCCCTAATAAAACCAAGACTCTTTCCACCAAGGGCAAACGTCCAGTCTGGTGGACCCCAGCCATAAACAAACTTTACAATAAGAGGAGAAAGCTGTTACATGATAGAGCAAAATCCATAAAGAGAAGACACCCTTGATCATTATTAGTAAAAAATACGAGCACTCATAAAATCATCCAAGGCCAACTTTGAGAGAAAAATTGCCATAGATTCAAAAGACAATCATAAGGCCTTCTTCAGCTATGTTAGAAACCTGGGTGGAATCTCCCAGATATGCTCAGAATTAGTCCAAAATGATACAAAAATCACTGAACCCACAGACATTGCCAACATACTGGCAGACAGGTTCAGTGCAAACTTCACCCCTCTCCCCAAAGGAGAGATAACTATCCCAGCAGAGTGTAGCCTCCCAGACATCTCAAATGCGCAGGTAAAAGCTGCTCTCTCTAAAGCTAAAAACACAGCATCAATGGGACCGGATGGTGTCCCGGCTGTGTGCTACATGAACTCAATGATGAACTAAACCCGCCCATAACGCAGCTGTTTAATCTTAGCCTTACCACAGGATCTGTGCCCATGGAGTCGCGTACGGCAACTGTGGTCCCACTCCACAAAGGCGGTGCCTCTACGGACCCTGGTAATTACCGCCCCATAAGCTTAACAAGCCTGGTCTGCAAAGCTATGGAGAGGATCATAATGGAACTCATAAACAAAGACATAGGGGACCTACAGACATTGGACCCGGCCAAGTTTGGCTTTGTCAAGGGCAGATCATGCCTTTTGAACTTGGTCGACTTCTTCGAAACAGTCACCAAGGCCATTGATGAGGGAAAGGCAGTCCATACAGCCTACCTTGACCTTGCAAAAGCTTTTGACACAATACCCCACTCAGGTATTATAGAGAAACTTACCAGCTTAAATGTAAACCCATATGTCACAAGATGGGTTGCAAACTGACTAAAGGACAGAACCCACAGGGTTAGAGTTGCTGGCACCATGTCAGACTCCAAGCCGGTCACAAGTGGTGTCCCACAGGGCTCAGTCCTTGGCCCCTGTTGTTCGGCATCTACTTCTCAGAAGTACAGGCAAACATAGGAGGACTATGGCTGACAAAGTTTGCAGATGACTGCAAACTGGGCGCCATAGTGGAAAGTACATCGGACACAGATATCCTTCAGAGGGGTCTCACAGAAACTGATAGCTGGTGCCAGAGCCATGGCCTGAAGTTAAATGCCAAAAAATGTATAGTCATACCCTTCGGGAAAAACAAGGTAACCCCAAGCTACCATATAGGTGGCAATCCACTAAGCACAGAAGAGGTTATCAGGGACCTGGGGACCCAGGTTGACAGTGGCCTTTCTTTTGACACTCACATTGCTAAAGTGGTTAGAAAGACCTTCTACATTGCCCACCTGATCATGAAGGGATTCACATCCAGATCAAGTGAGGTCATTGTTCCCTGTACTCTTCACTTATCAGACCAATGATCGAGTACAATGCCCCATTCGGGATGTATCTCACCCGACACCTGCAGCAATTGGAGAGACCCCAAAAGTTCCTCACCAAAAGGATAAAGGGATTCCAAAATCTGTCATATGCTGCCAGACTGAAGAAACTCCAGCTCTATTCAGTCGCATACCGTCTGCTCAGAGGTGACCTGTGCCTGACATACAAGGCCATGTCCAACCCGGAATTAATGGACATGCTCCACCTCAAAAAATCCAAATCTACCAGATCCACTAGAGCAAGTGACTTAAACCTTAGCACGGATATAAATAGGACATGCTGGAGGGATAGATTTGTCACTCAGAGACTCCCTATGCTGTGGAATAAAATTCCGGTCCATGTGAGGCAGAGCACCTCGCTGGCTCTGTTCAAGAGAAATCTTGACCGGTGGATGGGAGATCGTAGGTTTACCCTGGGAATCATCTCTGTGTCACTGCTGGACAGAGGCACAACAAACTAATGGGCACAATATTTTTTAACATAAGGGGTGGCGTAAGCCACAAAACTTTGGGCTAGGCTTATAAATGCCTTAGGGCAGATAGCCTAGTATAATCCTATGAACCTATGAACCTATAAGAAAATGTAATTATTGTTGGTGGGTCTTGATGCATCAAAGGCATTTGATAGCGTCTGCTAGTATTTCATGAGTAAGGTAATAGTAGCATTGCATTCCCTGATAGAAAAGTAGGATTAATTAAAAGGATTTACGAAGGGTCATAAGCAGGGCTCAAGGTGGGAGGTTTCTTCCCCAACAATCGATGTTTGAACAGAGGAACCAGACAGGGGTGTCCTCTTTCCCTTTAGCTATTTGCTTTGTATTTACAGCCATTTACAAAGAAAATAAGGGGCTCACAAATTCAAAGATACAACTGGTATGGTAATAAAAAACAGTTTGCTTTCTTTACAAATTATATTATTTTGCACTTTATAAATCGATAATAGCATAGTTTGATACTGTGGAATATTCTGAGACAGTTTTATTTTTTAAGGATATAAAACAAATGAAGATAAAACAAAGGCTATAGCAATTACTTGTGTATCTATGCATGAACTGATTCAGCAATGTCCATAGTTATGGGACAAAGTAAGATGAAATATTTAATGTATGGATTAAAAAGCTACTATGACAGCTAAGGATATGTGCTAAGAGACTAAACAAAAGACAATCCAAACACTGAAAATATGGAAACTCATTTTATCAATCAGAGGAGAAATTGTGGACCATAATTAATAAAGAGTTGAAAAAAGTTGGAAGGAATACATGGCAAGATTTAAATGGAATAAGTTAAATTTCCCCATAAAACATGTTATTTACAATTACTTGATTTGAAGGGATACTTTAGAGCTTCACAGTTAAGGTGCCTATACACAACACAATCAAAAGGTTATACCATAAATCAAAGTGGAAAGGAATGATGATAAACCAGGGTGGGGGGAGTTTGACAAATAAGGAGAGAGTCAGATTTTGGATGCAGGTCCTTAAAGAGAATAACAAGAACCATATATAATATTATATTTATAAAGTAGCAGAAAGTTTTCTAAGAACTAAGTCAACACAAGAATATAGACAGGAGATTTTACCAATAGGAATAGTTACAAGTAGGGATAGAGAAAATAGGCATGGGGGGGGCTGAAATTTACTGGAGTGATTAGCTAAGGAGCCAAGGTTGTAGGAGCAAATGTCTAGAGAGGGAAAGGTAATAGAGTGAGATGAGGACAAGCAGCCGTTTGGAATACAGGTTACAAACTGTTTTCCCTCCCAGGGATTGCTAACAGTATTTAGGCAAAAAGTGAAAAAATCAGCTCTGATAGAGTTTTTAATTGAGTCTAGGGGAAAAAAAAGCAGCTGTTAAAAAAGGCAATAACTAGTAAAGCATATAAAGTATTGAATTATAACTATAAAACTCAATCAGATGAAGTTGGAACACATTGGAACAAGAGAATGTAAAGACAATATAAAATAACAATGGCAGGATATCTGTATGATTCTCAAGCATACAATAAAGTCCAGAATGTTTTGGGATTTTTGCTTGGAAATGTTTGCATAGATATTTATACCCAAAGCATGCTTCCGGGAATTTTTCCTGAGATAGATAATAAATGCTGGATGTGATAGGGCAGACAGAGGTAATTGTGAACATGTTTTTTGGAAATATGATGATTTGGCAGATTTTAAAAACTCCCTGCAGAGTACTTTGTCAGAAATGTTGGAGGAGTAAATGGATGTAACTAAGGAACTGATTCTTTTGAACTAGGACATAGTATCTGAATTGTCCAGATATAGTAAGGCCTTGCTAAGTTTAATGCTATTGACTACCAAAAAAGCAATAACTAGAAAATGAAAATCAGAATATGAACTAACTGTAAAATTATTGAATATTGTAAAGCAGATAAAAGGAATGTAATCGGAATCTTTGGAAAAGTGAAAGAGAAAACTACATAAAAATAAATGGAATTCATGGGAGCAATATATCCGGAATAATGTTCAGGAAGTGGTGTGAGGTTTAAAAAAAGGCAAGTTATAAAAATTGGTGTGAATGATAATTGTTAAAAGAAAACATATATGTACAATGCATGAAAATGAATGTTTACTAATAAAGAATGTGGATTGAGCTTAACTAGATTAGGATTGTGAATACAATTCATTTTGGGATACAAACAGTACAATGCTTGATGGGATTTCCTAGCAGTAAAACTTTGGCTATGAAGTTGTAAATAACTGTGCTTCTGCAGGGGAGTAGTTCTAATAGTGACTGCAAAGCTGTTACTGTCATTCAGTCAGAAACTGCAATATTGTTAAAGTAAAAATTACTGCTTGCAAGAATCGAGGTATTATTAAAAATCAAATAAATATTAAAATTAGTATTCCGCAGTGGTGGTGCAGCAGTAGCGTTGTCGCCTCACAGCAAGACGTTGCCCTGTTCGATTCTCAGCTAGAGCGTCTTCTGTGGAGACATGCGTGAATGGGCGTACTTTCGTTGAAGGTTGTGCGTTAGGGCCGGCAACTCAGTATGTAAAAATCAACTGCCAATCATTAGCGGACCGGAGTTCCGCTGTGGCAACCCCTAACCAGGAAAAGCCAAAAGACACAACAAGACACAACAACAAACAAAAGTAAAGGAGAGTAAAGGGGTCTATATTATATCCTCGAAGAGGAGTTATATTGAATGCCTCTTCATTGACCCTTAAACATCGAAAGCAGAAAATGCCGAACGTTCACATCAGCAATTTCATTCCCTGGGAAAGAAATTGCTGGCCATCTCTGTCAGTTTGCTGTTTTTTCCACTGTAGTGTGATCTCAGAGTAGGTATATTTAGTTAGAGGGGTGTGGGGGGCACTGCCACCATGTTGGGAGTGTGGGGGCAAAGCCCCCCACTTTGCGTTTGTAGTGATTAGTTTTTGTTTTGAGGGCTAGTGATGTCTTTCCCAGGAAAAGAAATCACTGATGTGAATGTTCGGCATTTACTGCTTTCGCTGTTTAGGGGTCGATGAAGAGGCATTCGATATAACTCCTCTTCGAGGATATAATATAGACCCAAGTAAAATTACATATAACAGTACTACCTGCCACTCAGCACTAAACCTCCCTCAAATAATTATATTATCTGTTTACCATTATGGTGACAGATAAATGGCCCACCATATTATTCTGCTACTACATGATGCTAAGCATTCCAGGCATTTAACTACAGTGAGGGATTATAGCTCTTCTCGTGTCATCTTCTTGTCTGTACTGTGATGAATAAAATATGAACATTGGCTCTAGGTGATGGTCACTGCTGGTGTGACACCTCAACGCATGCAAAATGGGAAAAAGAAGTTAACAATAAACACACCTGCAATTACCGTTGATGAACTTCACTATGTTCTGATGGTTAAATGCTATGTGTCTCTGGAATCAGCACAGGACCTTGGATTTCACTCCATTCTAGTGACTGTTTAACTTCTTCATGCTATCTTAGGTCTAACAGCTTAATAATGTACTCTTTCTTTAGCCAACAACCTTCACCATCTGTCCCCCCATCAGAAATGCCCATGAGAGTAGATTCATATTTTCCTTCTCTCTCACTCTTTCCCAATCTGTCTTAACAAAGAAGGACTTCTGTTTCTCTCATGTGGGCATTTCTTACACAGCCCTGCACTAGATACCATCCTCTCTCCTAGAGACACATAGATAATTGTGCTTTTGAAGAAGTAACAGCAGCATTTAATGAAAGATTGATAATATATGCTGCTCATCTTACCCCCCAATAAAACGTTCAAAGTATTCACTATAAGGAAATAATTGGAAAATTAGATGATCTAAATACCAAACCATAACTTATTCAATGAGTAAAATACTAACTGAGAAACAAGATGCAAACAAGCTTTTTTTATGCATTCACCTTTTCATTTCTGTCACTTTATGCTCTTGTGTCTGGCTACTTGTTGTGGTACACTGCATCCAAATGATATAGAGCCATGCTAATCTCTCATTCAACTGTCTTTAGGCTAAAAGAAGTTATGTACTCACATTAATGTTCCATCTGAGTAGTTGTACTTCATTTGCCTTCAACCTGTGGGAATATGGATCCATATCGGATCCGGGCCGGCAAAGGTTACTGGCATCAGCTCCGTGCCCCAGACTCCTCCACTTACTCATAATACGCCTCCCTTGCCTTCCACCCCCAGATCGTGTTTGCTGAACTTACACTTATAACCCAACCTGATAACATACTTGTGACCTATACTTACAGCCCGTAGGCTGAACATGCACCAAAGGTCCGGGGGAAGGGGGGAGGGATGGTTGAAGACAAATGAAGTACAGCTACTCAGATGGAACGTTATGGTGAGTACATAACTTCTTTATCTGAAGTAGCTTACTTCATTTGATCTTCAACCTGTGGGACAGAGTCCCCAGCTACTAAACTCCTGGGTGGCCCTCATGGAAGGATATTCTTGAGCACCGCGGAGCCAAAGGATGGTCTCCTTCTAGATGTCAAATCCAATTTATAATGTGAGATAAACGTATGAGATGAGGACCAAGTAGTTGCTGAGCAAATGTCATCTAAAGACACCCTAGACCAGAAAGCTGCAGATGTAGCCATGGACCTGGTGGAATGAGCCTTAACCTGACCTGGAGGAGACATGCCTTTGTCCTTGTAGGCCTGCAGGATGCATGAAGAAATCCATCTAGCTATCGTGATCTTGGGAAATAGGTTTGCCCAAAAAGGGTCTATAGAATGAAACAAACAACTGATCAGATTTACAAAAATGTTTTGTCCTGTGTAAATAGAATCGTAACTGTCTGTGAACATTCAACATATGTAGTCTGTATTCCATTTTGTTGGTAAAACTGGGAAAGAACACAGGCAAATTTATAGTCTGATTGATATTGACTGGTGATGCCACCTTAGGAAGAAAAGATGGATTGGTGTGAAGAGAAACTCTATCTTTATGAAAAATCATGTACGAGAATTTTATGGACAAGGCCTGCAATTCCGAGACCCTCCTAGCAGAGGTAATAGCAACCAGAAAAGCTGTTTTCCACGATAGAAATTTTAGATCAACAGTAGCGGTAGGCTCAAAAAGCAGAGTGACCAGAGCTTGAAGAACCATAGTAAGGTCCCATGGGGGAACAGGATCTTTGACCGGGGTGTAGCAAGCCATGAGCTTCAGGCTGTCCAGATTTGGATGAGGCATCCCCGATGGATTTGAAATCAGATCCTGAAAGGGATCTGGGATCCAAGGTGGAGCCAGAAGGTGAGACCAAAGGAAGAGAAACCATATCTGGTGAGGCCAGAATGGGGCAATGAGGATCACCTTGCTCCCCAGTCGACAAGCTTTCTGCAGAAACCTTGGGATGCGAGGGACTGGAGGGTAAGCATACAGAAGACCAGGAGGCCAAGCATGAACTAGAGGGTCTCTGGGGGACTCCTCCCAAGGGGGTTCAGAGCAAAAAACCTGCTGCACTTCGCGTTGGAAGGAGATGCGAAGAGATCACAGCAAGGTTGACCTCAGTCACTGAAGATCTGTTCAGCTACTGACAAATTCAGAAACCACTCGTAAGGCATCAGAATGGTCCGACTTAGCCTGTACATTAGAATGTTGGACCATCCCGGAATGTGCATTGCAATAAGAAAGCGACCGGTGGAGATTGTCCATTCCCACACTCTCATGGTCTCGCGACAAAGGGGATAAGATCTGGTCCCTCCCTGTTTGTTGATGTACCAGGCTACCGACATGTTGTCTGATTGAATAGCAATCATCCCCTGAGGAAGACAGGCATGAAGGGCCTGCAACGCTAGAAGGACCACCCTCATCTCTAGGACATTGATATGCAAACTGGTCTCCATGGGGGACCACAGGCCCTGGACTGTCCTGCCCGAACAATGCCCCCCCACCCGAGTTGGGAGGCATCTGTGGTCACTGTGGCTTGGGCCGGAGCTGGAACAAAGGGCCGGCCCTCCAAAATGTCCGGAGAGCTCATCCACCATATGAGGGATGACTGACACACTTAACTTAGGTGGATAGGATAGGTTAGTGGTAAATCCAACAGGGACCACTGAACTGCCAAAGTCCACTGAAGAATCTGCATGTGTAATCGGGCACATGGAAGGAGAGTTATGGTCGCCGCCATTGAGCCCAGGGTCCTCAATACAGATTCCGCTGTCAGAAGATGAGAATGGCAAATTAGGGAGACATGCATCCTGAGGTTTTGAACTCTCTCCGAGGTCAGGAACACTTTGCCCTGGAGTGTGTCTATCCTGGCACCAATGTAGTCTATTACCTGTATAGGTTCTAGTAGAGATTTGGATGTGTTGATTGTGATACCCAAACTCAGGGCAAGTGTCAGAAAGTAGTCCCTGGTTTGAGAAAGTAGACGCCTGTTGGAAGCAGTGAAGAGCCAATCATCCAGATATGGATAGACCTGAATCCCCTGAAGCCTCAGATGAGCCGCTACCACTGCCATCACTTTGGTAAACACCCTGAGGGCTGTGGTGAGACCAAAGGGTAGGGCTCAAAACTGGTAATGATTGGCCTCTAGCCAGAAGTGGAGGAACCTCCTGGAGCTTCTGTGCATCTTTATGTGACAGTAAGCATCCTGGAGATCTAACGAGCACATCCAGTCGCTCTCTTGCAGGTACAGCATAATGGACTGTAGTGTGACCATCCAGAACTTTTCTTTGGCCACTGACAGGTTTAGGGTACAGAGGTCCAGAATGGGTCCTAAGTCCCCCGTTTTCTTTGGCACCAAAAAGAACCTGGAGTAGAATCCCGATTTGGACTGAGCTGAGGGGATGGTTTCGATGGCTCATTTTCCTAGCAGCTTGGAAATTTCCTGTGCTGCTACCACCCTTTGCATGGGTGGAATGTCCGGGAGGTGTTTGGGAGGGGTTGGAGAACCCACAAATAGAATATCCTCTGGATATGATTTGCAGCACCCAGCAGTCTGTTGTTATGGACTCCAAAGCTGCTGGGTGCAAGGACAATCATCCCCCGACTGCCTCCAGAGTAGAGCAGTTGGGCAACCCCTCAGGGTTGCTCCCAGGTCAGTCTGAGAAAGGTTCTCGAGACCCGAAGTTTTGTGGACCCCCTTGGCCTCTGGGCCGGCATCCATTCTGTCCCCCTCTGCCTCTGGGGGAAGAAGAGCCCTGAGTGCCCCAGGAATACTGAGACTTCCGGAACCACATCTTCTTTTGCCCTCTCTGGTTCCAGGAAAAGGACCTTTGAGGGTTAGAGAAGTGGATCTCAATGGCACAGTGTCTTGCCATCCTTCTCA
Source organism: Protopterus annectens (assembly GCF_019279795.1). Classification (NCBI taxonomy): domain Eukaryota; kingdom Metazoa; phylum Chordata; order Ceratodontiformes; family Protopteridae; genus Protopterus; species Protopterus annectens. Next base: position 179,142,766 of record NC_056738.1, read on the forward strand.
CTCTGGACTAGCATCTCCTTAATGGTCTTACCGAACAGAGTTGAGCCCTCAAAAGGGGCATTGGCAAAGGACACCTTAAAGGGTTTGGTAAATTGGCACAACCTGAGCCAGGCGTTCCACCTCATTGACACATTGGACCCAGCCGCCCTAGCCGCTCCTTCCATTGCATGGGACAGGAGTCACATGGACGTATTCAATACTGCTCTCAAAGTGGCCATTTTCACAGAGAACAAAGCCTTGTCCTCCTGCAACATGGACTCCTCCAGTTCGTTCACCAGGTCACGTTGGAGTCTCGTGACATGGGCCAAGTAGTTCAGCGCCCTTATTGAAAAGGTAGCTGAAGCATACACCCACTTCCCTAGCCGGTCCATCATCCGAGACTCTCGTTCAGGAGGGTGGACTGAGGAACTTTCCTGAGATAGTTCCCTCTTCATGGCTGCTGCTACCACCATGGCATCCACAGGGGAGCCATTGTTCCAGGAAGGTCTGTCTATAGGGGGACTCAAAACCTTATTGGGGAACTTGGGGATCGGATCCACAGTATCAGGTTCCTTCCATGCCCGGGAGGTGATCAACTCCACTAAAGGATCTGTGTGGGGGACACCCAAGACATAGATGGGCCCATGCCAAAGGCCTCCAGAAACACAGACTCATCAAAGGAGGGCTTGGGGGAAGACCAACCTTCCCGCTGGTGCAGGATCTCCATGATGTCTCCAAAGGAGACATTATCAGGAGGTGACCTCGGGGACCCCTCCCCTTCATCTAAGTCTGCATCCTCAGTTAGGGACTCAGGGTAGTCCAAGTGCTTCCTCTTACACATATGCTTGCGAGGCACATCTCCCGTGGGGCTCTCCGGGGAGCGCTCGCAAGCCATCTGTTCCTCTGAGGGATCCATCTGGGGCCCTTCGGGCACAGGCTGTCCCTCTGGTAAGATGATGGGGACCGTAGACAGAGCCGAGGGGGTATGGGGGTCCCCTGAGGGGGCAGTCAGGGGCCTTGATCAAACAGAGGGGGCCCATTCTACCACATCAAATGCCAAAGGAGAGCGGACCTCCTGTGAAGCCAATAAGGAGGTCAGTCTCCCCAGGTCCGATGCGAGAATTGGAGCCAGACCCGAAGTGGCCAGAGCTCCGAGAGAGCAAACCTAGACCAACAACTTCTGACTTGATGGTAAAGGTTCCACTCACTCAGATCCAACCCCCAGGCTCCAGCTCCGAGAGCAGTTCAGATACGACCTGGTCAGATCCGAGATGCTCCAGGCAGCTGCCAGCATCGGGGACACGAGGACCATCGGCGCTGATGCCCCGACCAAGGCCAACCTCAGATCTGAGAACTCCGAAGCTGAAGGCCAGATCAGTGAATGAGTAATAGGCTGAAAAAAGGGAAGCGAGCTGCCCCCTCTGGAGGGGGTGCTGGTAAGACCCCCATCTGGATCTGCATATGGATAAAGCGCCTCATCATCTTATCCAGATCCATGTCTGAGAGAGACCGGGTGGACCAAGACGAGGCCACAGACTCTGACCTGGCTGGTCAGGGAGCTGAGACCCAGGAGACTGGGCATGCCTCCTCTGGCTCCAGGGAGAACCTTGGAGATCAGAGCCAAGGGGAGTCATAGATCTGAGCAGATTTCTGGGTCCGAGGAAGAGGTCTCATCAGTCCGGAGACCTCTTCCTCTTTTCTTTCATCCTCGACACTCTCTCTCTCGCTCTCTACCCCTCCTCTGCTCTGCTACCACAGGCTTAGAAGTGGGAGCTTGAGTCCCAGCCTGGGAGGGAGGGGAGGCCAGAGGCAGAGAAGTGGGAGAGGCAGCCACGGCAGCTGCCGTGACTGAAGCCGAGAACAAGGAGGGAGGATCAGTGGCAGGAAGAAGCCCCTTGAGGGCCAACTTGGCCTTTCTGTCTTTCAAAGCCCAGGTGTTGAACCCCACATAGATGGCACAGTCAACATTAAGGTGGGCCACAACTAAACACAGTACACACAAAGTGTGGCCATCCGCTGGGGAGAGCTTATGGGCACACTCTGTGCAGCTGAAAATAAGCTTTTCAGCCATGCTAAGGAAAGAAAAGAAAAACTTTCCACTTACAACTTTAGCACACACCCACTTACCACACACTAAACTGACTAGAAGGGGGGAGGGGCACCCAGACAAACTACACTATCTAATAACTACTAGAAGCCTACACATGACCACACAGCGATGGGAGGGGCGAAAGAGTACCTACACTAATCTAAAACGGCTAGCAAAACAAAAAAATATTCAACTTACAATCCAAGAAACTACCCTGCTAAATGGAGCTCCACATACATGATGCTTTCACAAATCGTGGCAAACGAGATCTGGGGATGGAAGGCAAGAGAGGTGTATTATGGGTAAGGGGAGGAGTCTGGAGCTCGGAGCTAATGCTAGTAACCTTTGCCGGCTCGGATCCGATACGGATCCGTATTCCCACAGTTTGAAGATCAAATGAAGTAAACTACTTGTGATCTACCTGTTACCTCAGTTGCCTGCTTTGTTGCTCTCAAACAACCTCTGGCTCTTCAGATCCTTCTGTGTCCCATCAGCTAACTCTTAGTTACCCAACTTTTTCTTACCCTGTGCAACCTCTTCAGTCTCCCATTACCTGTCTCTCCCACCCCAACAATGGTGAAGCTTCAACTAGGTATTCATTGTCCTTTGCTTGCTGTCTTCTCATCAGACTTTTTTTAGTACCCCCTCCCCATTCACACCATCAGCGTCTTGCCCAGCTTTCTGTTCTCATCTCAAATGAGCCCTCAGTTACCCTTTCTGTTACTTATTATCAGGCATCTATCATTCTTTCCATTTTCTTCATCCTTGCCTCCACCCTCTGGCTCCTATGCAAATTTCATTCTTGATACCTTCAAACTTCATGTAAATCTTGTAATTTTTTTTGAAATAACCAAAAGAGATGCCACATCATTATGTGGCAAGACTTCTGACTTCTTGTTCTTCATTATAGTTACATTACCTCTGTCCCAACATGGTCACTTTTTCCTTTTGCCTTGTTTTCTGCTTAGTCTTGACTCCATTTCTATATCATTCTTCCCCACCCCAGTGACATCTGCTCTGGTTTTGCTAGTTTAACACTAGAACTAGGGCTAAGAATAAGACATTGAGTCCCTAAATTGGGTAAAGCAATTGATTCAATGGACTTCACCAAGTCACAGATTTTCTTCTGCTCTCTCACCCATTGTCTAGCTTACAGCCTGCTGATACAATATTCCAATAGTCAGGTTTCAGTGAACTGGCAGAAAGCTACGATTCATACATACAGCCTTTGCTACTCTTGATGCCTTACTATTCTGAACTACTGACCAACACTCATATTCTAGTTCTGCTGTGTGTCCTTGTCCTATTTCAGAAGGTTGTCTTCATCAAGACAGAAGGCTGTAAAGGTTGCATGTTTGAATAACATCAGTCTTAAAGACATACAACTGGAGTACCACTGATAAATAGTCTTCTGCCTCCATCACCCCCACTTGGATACACAGCATATAGGAGTGAGAGGACTAACACTAAAGTGAGTCCCATTTACATAAAGGGAAATCTTACCCAGTCACTTCGCATTACCCAGCTGAAATGGAAGACATGCTATATTTATGAAAATGTTTTAAATCTATTCCAAAAGCATAGCCACTAATGCTTTCATAAGCCACACCTTGCCAAAAAAGTAGTCAGTATACACATTAGATTAAGCACACCTGAATGTCTCTACTGAAGTGACTGTCACAGAGTATTTCAATATAGTGGTCTGAAATCTGTGACAGAGAAAGTTCTCTGACTACTAGATATGACTCCCTCCATCAGGCATCTTCAGGCAGAATAACAACCATCTCAGAACTAGTAATTACTGCCCTTTCAGAGCTTAATTATCACCAGTTATACCTATTCCATCAAACATGGAATATGATACTAGACTCTCTAACAACTCTGTTTTATGTACAAACAGGGACTCTGACATTAAAACTCTTTCATTTTTTCTTGTCGCCAACCCCCTTGAATACAAGCCCTTAGTAGCCCATCTATCCCCCATTACTCATGGTCTTGTTTATTTTCTCAAATGGCAAAGTTGAGATAACAATCCTCTATAGCAATTACACTTCCCTACCATTTTGTTTCCCCTCCCCAGAGCACAATGTGCAACATCAGTGCAGGAAATAGAACTTTTCCTTGCTGCAGATATCTGTTACCCTGTACCTTGGAATGTCCATCTGCAACAAATCAGCCTCCACTGGGTAGAAAGGCTGCCAGGCAGTATAAAAATGCAATGCCTTTAACCCATCCCCAAGAAAGTTAGTCATTCACTTCTCGAATCCTCCCTTCCCTCCCAGATCAGAATGACCTCTCTTAATTTATATTTCCTTAGCTTTTTCTCTGAAACTCCAGTTCACACCTCTGAATGTAAATATAGCCATGGTTTACTTAAAATATAAGTTCCTTGACACGTTTAGTCAGTACTTTTGCTCTGGCCATCCTCTCTCTCATTGTCTTTTCTAAGTTCCATGTTACTATATCTCTAAGACCCACTTTTTTCCTCTTTCATTAATAACTGCATTACTACTCAAAAAATCTCTAGATCTTCTTCTTCTAGTCATTTTTCATTCTATTATAATAAATATAATTTGCTCAACTAATCGAATATACATATATATGGGTCTCCTTCAGAATATCAAAGTTTGAGAAAGTTGAACTTCATATGGTCAAGAGACCATATGACTGACTTTCCAAAACATTGAAATCTTTGTATGGAGACAGCAGTATAGTGGCAATCAGGAAATTTACTCTTTTCCCCATTGTAGTTCAGTCTCGCAGTTGGTATATATGATATGCAGGTGGAGTGAGAAGCACAGCCCCCCCCCCACCCACATGATGGTGCAGGGGGGCTTGCCCCCCTTCAAAAACATAGCTTTTGTTGTTTTTCTTGTCTGACTTTTCAGAAAGTCGATCATATGGTCTTGACCATATGAAGTTTGATTTTCTGAAAAGTTGATCTTCTGACACATAGATAGATATGGCTTTTTGTCTGCAATCTTGGATGCCAGTTGTACAAAGACTTTCTGAATATGCTTTGCAAGGGTTTGTTATCTGCTTTGGATGTACTTATTTGTCATAAATAAATTCATGGATCTTCTCACATTTATGTATTATAGTGAACAGCTTTTTCTATGTTTGAGCATACCTTCTTTGTGCATCTGTAAATACACTTGATCCATATCCAACTGGTCTATTTTTCATAAAATCTCTGTTGCTCTACCATTTTAATTTGCATATACTTGCAACATAGCTAGCTTATTTACATTATAGCATTTCAATGCAGGTGCTTTTGTTACTAGTTTACTAAGCATTTCAAAATAATGTTTACTGTTCATCATTCCATTGTCAGGCTATGTTATGCTCCAACAACTTTCTAAGAGGCATACTTGCCTCAGACATATTAAATATCAATTTTGAAAGATAAGTCATCATTCACAAAAATCTCATTATCATTTGCTTGTCTTCTGGCTTTGGCATGTATATCATTGCTATAACTTTCTCTTGAATCTGGATTCAGTCCCCTCTGACATAAGAATATGATTGTTAGATTTCAGATTTACCAGTCATTTTAACTTAAATTTATTCGGTTTAAAGTTATACTGCCTCGGTCTAGTTAACATCTCTATCAGTCTCTTGTAGAGTTCTGCATGTGTCCAATACCAAACTAGCAGATAATCACTTATAGCATTAACAACTTCTAAGCTTTCATTTACTTGTAAAACCTGCTGTTTGAAAAATATACTTCTGATGCAGATGAGATAGTCTCAAGAAACTAAGCCATCCTAGAGTCAGTTCTATGGTACAGAGAGATAAAGCCCTAACTATATCACAGGAGACCCAAGTTTGGGTGACTGTAAGGGCTGATTGGGGAAGGATAAGAGTGAACAGTCAGTGCTGGCTTGCCCATCCAAGTGAGAGGGAGGTGAATTTGGCTATCCACAAGGTGACATCTAGTGGGAGCGCTAGGTGTTACCCAGATAAGTTTGAGCCAGCTAAGCCTATATTGTCATAGTGCTTAACACCAGTAAATCCAATGGGAATTCAGTATGAGGAGCAATACCTCCCTTCAGGAGATAGCAATACTGAGTTCAGAGGGGCCAATGAGGAGAAAGGGATGCTATTAATAGGAAGATAACAGACCACCTTCCATGACCAGCAAGTGGGTCCATTCCCTACCACCTGACTTTCACCAGGAAATGGATAGGGTGATCAGGATTTCCTATATGGGACTGAATGGACCATTCTCATCCAGCCTGAGAAGGCCTCTCTCTTGTGTCCTTGGAATGAATGAGCTAATTGAGTCAGTAATGCAGCCAAAAAAAAAAAGAACCGATGTCTGGTTTGCATCTAATACAGAGAAAAACAGCATTTGGAGCAACCAAACCACACTCTCAGCTATAAGCAATGTGCAGTCCTATCTTTTGACTATTTTATTCAGATATTGTGAAACAATATATATGCAAATCTTGTCCTTCTGCTCAACAGTGACCATATGATTTACCCATTCCGTGGCTAAGTCTGCTTTTTTAACACATAAGATCTGCATATATTGTAATTCTTGCTCCTGTCTACTCACGAGACCTACTGATACTTTCCTTGGGGCACATATTACTGGTATATGATTTTACTTGAATATGATATTCCCCTATCAAGTTACCCAAGACTTTAAATAAATTCACATAATTATGTAAGATAACTTTGCTATGACATTCTGCAATATTTAAAATGGTCAGCAATTGTGTGATTGTACTTGGAATACATTTACTCTATGTTTGCACAGTGTGAATATGTTGCACCATGCCTAACATCTTACCAACTAAACAACATAAAAAGTTACATATTTTCTATTACTGATCCAGTGTTACTATTTACAACAGGATCTTATACTTTCTTTTTTTCATATTTCCAAACAATAGATTTTGACCATCTAGTGATACTCTGGTTTTTAATAAGTCAGAAATGTGCACATCACTTTACATTCAGTGCCTCCAGTAGTTTAAAAGCATTTTTCTGACAAAATATTGCATTTTAAAATGTAATACTTTCTTTAATATTCATGAGCTTCTTTTCCCATTCAGAGTGAAGAGCTTGAGAAACTACCTCTTTAATGCTAGATCTCACTGCACCATCTTCCATTTCAATAATGTTAACAACTTCGTGTCATATTTTACCTCAGTAACATGCAGATTTTTTTAAATACTCATATTTTTCTTCTTTACACTGTTTTACATATCTTTATAAAACAATTCTTTAAATAACAGGTTCTGCAAAATGCTAGACATTTCCTCCTGTCATGTGTAATGTCACACCTAGAACACAAGGTTTAAGTTTCATCTGCACCTTGCTACCTGTTCACTTCATGACTTTCTTTTACATCACCATTACAGTTACTGTACGTTTTCATTTTATACTTCATTTTTCACTTTATTATTTGACTCATGTTTTGTCTTACACACTTCCATTTCCTCCATTAAGTCCTTCAACCATCTGTTTGTAATTTTACTCATTCAACTCACTCTGCACACATTTGCAGACATATATTTGTTCAGGTGTGTTTCTCTTGAAAGCTTACCCCTTGTTTGATTTTTATACCAGAGACTATTCTGGTTCTTATCAATACATCATGCAACTCACCAAATCCAGTGTTTAGCTATATTCTTTTTTTTTCTGCCCTGCAGCTGACCATCAGCTGCCATCATTTCTTCTTCTCAATCACCTCAGCCCCCCCACCCCTGTGTTTAACCTGAGCCTAGACTGGGACCAGGAAATTAAGTGCATTTGTGCTGTGTCATGTTACCTAATGGGAAGTATGACCGAACTCCTGATCCCTTGTGGCAGCCTTAGCAGCTCTGTGATCACTGCCTTTGGGAGATACTTGTACACTTCCATCCATGTGCAACCTCCAGAATGAGTGGCTCCCTGCATGTGCAGAACACAGCTGCCCAGAGCTATATGTTACATACTGCAAGGATCCTGTAGGATGCCTCCACCCCTGACAGCTGAGCTAATATTGGACACTCACTCCCATTTCCCCTCTGTAGCCATCTCTATTCTTTAGCTCAGAAACATAAACATTTATGGTTTCCAATGTGCCTTACTTTCTTGTAAAGACTAACTTACCAACAAATTGTACAGTTCTTTCCTAGGCTCACAGTAATTCCTGAATTTCTGATGTATTGCTGTAGTTTTATCTTTTTTTTCTTTTCTTAAAAGGTAAAAGTATTTAGTACATGCAAAACTTCTTCCTCTGTGACATGCAAATCTGTAGCAAAATTACCTTTTTTGGCCTTATCAGCTATTCAATTTTTACCAAGGAACAAATCAAATTTCTTGGATCTGCATTGTCTATTTTTTTTTTTGGTAAATTGCCTTTTACTAAGACAATTCCAGTAGCTGCAGTTGAACCATCTTTTCTTTGAAGGAATAAATACTCTGAGAACCTCTCTTGAGTTTTGTAAGTGATAAACAAAATAGTGACTTTAATTTGAAAAAAAAAATAAAAACAACATTCAAATTGTGTATTGTGTTTTTTTGCACTACAAATGGTTCCCTGACTTGGAAACAAACATATTCACTTTTAACATCCTTGAAACCATGTAAGATTTGTAATGTATGTGTCTCCACTAAGCATCCTAACAGAAAGGATGGATGTGTCACCAACCTCCATGAAGTCTTTACTGTAACTGCCCCTTAGAAACAGATGTACCACATGACTATCTCATCAGCTCAGCGTACTAAGTAGAGAGAGAGAGCATTTGCGAAGGCCAACCCCCTTAGTTCCCTAATCTTGAACTATCTTCTGTTTCTTCCCTCTCCACCTAAAAAAAAAAAATTACACTTTATTCAGCTGCTTTTTCTGTAATTGTGTTCTTCATATTTTATTACCTTATTTTTGCTGTGTGCTCTTAAGTACTCAAGTGCTTTTATTCTGGTGCATTTATTACTGCTTGTTATTAGCCTAATTAAATGTATCTGTTATTCTAAGCATTTTTAGCTTTGGTCTTAGCATTTGTATTCCAGGCCAGTTACTTTACATTTAAGAAGGCTGTTGTGGTCTACACTCTTGTGGACAAACCCTTATCAAAACCCTCTCTCCACAAGTCTGCCCAAGCATTCAGAACACTCTGTCTGGACAATTCCCATCACTTTCTCCTGGCAACCTGGTAAACATGGGCATACCGAGACAGTGCAGCAACTGTCTCATGTTTACCGACAACCCTCTTCTCCTAGCACATAATTCTTCCACTGTGAGAAATGCATGCACATCACTAACTTCGAGTCCATGCTCTCTCACACCACAGTCAGTAATCCTGACAAAGTGGAGATTGCCAGCACAAACACCACACCACTCACATCACACAGCCAAGCACAAAACACACACACACACACACACACACACACACACACACACACACACACACACACACACCTATACAAAGTTCCTCAATAAAAACTTAACTTAAAAGCAGTGACCTCCAAAACACATTCATAAACATTCCACACACAACACCAAACACATCACATACAGCAGACAACACACCAGTGTCTCACAAATACAGCCCATAAGGCAAAACAATAAACCACCACAGCCCACAAGACATAACAATAAACCAAACACACTAGTCATTGGTAACTCAGTTGTGAGACACACCGATGTCCCCCTCACGAGGCTCGACAAGGAGAAGGTCATGGTCAGTTGTCTGTCTGGTGCCATAATCCGCCACATCATGCATGCACTTAAGTCTCTCCACAACAAGTACAAGTATGACTCTGTCATTGTACAAGTTAGTGTGAATTTAAGAACTTTATCTGCTTTTTTTTCAAAAAAATACAGTATTTAAATTGATTTTAACTGTGTGGAAAGAATATTTAGCTGAACTGGAAGTTTTCACTCTGCTCTTCAGTTAGTTTTCACTCTGCTCTTCAGTTTGTCCCACCCACCCTCCCTGTTTTTGTTTTGGTGTTAATCTTAGTGGCCTTGCAGCTGCCCGCCCCTCTTGTAAATTTGTGTTTGGATACTCCTTCTGGGCCCATCTCATTTGCTCACTCAACTGAGTGCAGTGAGATCATATTCTGATTTCAGGCACTCCTACTGTGTACAAAGAGAGCATCTGGAAAACAGAAAAAAAAAATTTAAGCTTGTTTCCTGCCTTTCCTGTTAAGTGGTATAGACTATTTGTAGGCTTTTGAGCCCCCAAGCCCTTCTGTGTTGGAGGGAAGCCTTCTAGCTTAGTTTTGTTTCCCTATAACTAGCCAGTTTTCTAGTTTCAGCACTCAAATCTGTTTCTTTGATCTCAGCACTTGTTCAGAAAAAAAAAAAAAATTTTAATCTGCTTTTACTGTACTTGTGTTTCTACCTATTTTTTTTTACTTTTGCATCATCTTAAAAGTACTCAGTTGTATTTATTACTGCTTGGTGTAACTCATTCTAAGCCTTCTGGTTTAAACACTTGGGTTTCGGACCAGTTGTTTTGCACTGAGAGGGTTTGTGGTCTGCACTGTAGTGGCAGAACAGGTAGCTTACATCCTTCTAGGTTGGGAACTGCTGATTGAGGGCTCAGTGTCTGTTATTCTAAAAGTGTATTAATTCTGGTTTAAGCACTTAGGATTTCAGGCCAGTTATTTTACATTAAGAGGGTTCGTGGTCTGCACTCTTGTGGGAGGAGAGGCTGGACTCTGCCCTTCTGAGCTGGGAATTTCTGATTGAAGGCTTATAGTGCATGCATATCTGAACTGCTTCTTACTGAAGTTGGTGCGCCTTGTTTGCTGTGGCATAGACTGGATTCGGGCCTGCTGGATCTAGCTTTGTTTGTGTAACTTGAGCACTAATCCAGGCATTCTCTAAAGTATTCAATTGTATTTATTACTGCTTGGTAGTAACTTGATTAAAGTTTAGCTGTCATTCTAAGTCTTTTGGATTAAGCACTTGGGCTTCAGACCAGTTGTTTTACATTAGGAAGGTTTGTGGCATGCACTGTGGTGGCAGGACAGGTAGCTTTCATCCTTCTAAGTTGGGAACTGCTGATTGAGAGCCCAGTGTCTGTTATTCTTAAAGTGTATTAGTTCTGGTTTAGGCACTTGGGCTTCAGGCCAGTTATTTTACATTAAGAAGGTTTGTGGTCTGCACTCTTGTGGGAGAAGAGGCTGGACTCTGCCCTTCTGAGCTGGGAATTTCTGGTTAGAGGTTTATAGTGCCTGAATATTTGAACTGTATCTTACTGAAATTGGTACACCTTGTTTGCTGTAGCATAGACTAGATCCAGGCCTGCTGAATATAGCTTTGTTTATATGCTTGTTGTTTGTTTGCTTGTTATTTCCCTGGAACACTAATTCCACCTAATACGCGGCTTCTCAGCGCTTCTGTGGCTCACTAGTGATATCTGCATTGCTTACTGTACTTATTTCCTTGTTTCACTTGAAAGAAAGTTACTGGTTGTCGTTTTTTCATTTAAGTTACCTGTAACACATTGCACTTAAGTTACCTGGCACTTGCTCACTAAAGCAATTATATAAGTCAGCACTAAAAATTAAAAGCACTACACCTTCCCAATATTATTCTAGCATGTCCAAAGGTCAGTTGTCAATCTCCTCTCCGGTCCAGCTGGTGAATCTGGGAATCTTGAGGCAATGTTACAACTGCCTCATGTACACAGACAACCCTCTCCTCCTCCCAACAAATTCCAACACATGTGAGAGATGCAACCATATAGCCAAACTGGAGGCTAAGCTCTCTCAACTCAGTACTGGCATAACCAGTCAGGAGGAGAAGGAAACCATACTCACTACAATTCCAGTCTCACATAGACCTACCACGACAGCAAACCAAACACATAATCACACAAAAACATACTCGGAGGCTCTAAATAAAGATCTGCCGAAGCAGCAGAGACCTCCAAAGCAGACACCCAAGCAGCTGCTACCCCAAAACAAAACACGTTCAACACATATCTCACAAAGCCAGTGTGCCAAACAGTCACAGCCCTTAAGACTAAACAACACACCTGATACACTTGTAATAGGTGACTCTATCGTCAGGCACACTGACGTCCCGCTCACCAGGCTGAACAAGGAGAGGGTCACGGTGAGCAGCCTGTCGGGTGCTAGGATCTGCCACATAACACAAGCACTCAGGTCACTCCAAGGCAAGTACAAATATGACTCAGTCATTGTCCATGCTGGTATGAATGACCTGAGATGTACCTACCTGGACTACATGAAAAGAGACATAAAGGAGCTCTCTGAGCATGTAGCCCAGGCCGGTATGACCCTGACCTTGAGTAGCATCTTACCCTCACCAAGAATGATGCCACAATATGAAGACAAGATGATCAATTTCAACAATTGGCTTAAGTACTGGTGTCATTCAAAGGGGATCCAATGCCTGTCAACTTGGGATGATATGCTCGACAAGCCACGATGCTTCGCTAGGGACGGCTTGCACCTGTCACCCCTGGGCTTTGGATATTGGCAAAGGCTCTTGCTACCCCATAGTGCCTTTTTAGGCAAGGCTCAAAGACAAACCCACCTCCATAGGTATCACAAGGGATAAGAAACTAAGAGTAATGCTACTCAATGCCAGAAGTCTAAACCTCAAGATGCATGCACTCGAAACTCTCCTTAACATGGAGAACATCGATATCTGTGCAGTAACAGAAACCTGGTTCAGGGCTCCCGAGAGCACCCCAGCACTACCAGGTTATACCTCATACCATGCTTTTCGGCGCCAAAACTTGGACCGAACCACAAAAGGAGGAGGAGTATCGATATTCATCAAAGATACCCACACCTCCAGGTTGGTGGCAAAGCACGAAGCATCAGAGACTATCCATGTGCAACTAACAGTGGGTAAAACTGCCTTCCAGTTTATAGCCTGCTACAGACCACCCTCCCAAACCCAGGAACCCCACTCGGCCTTCCTGAGAACACTGGAAAATATGAAGGTCTCTCCAAACACCATTATATTGGGCAACTTCAACTACCCAAACATAGACTGGGAGCATTACTCTAGCTCCAACACCCTAGCCCAAAGGTTCCTAGAATTTATAAACTCAAATGCTATGGAACAACTTGTTACCACTCCCACAAGAAGGGAAAACATACTGGTCCTGATCATCACCAACATGGGGACTCTATGCTCCAGACCAGAAGTGTATCCCTCACTGGTAAGATCAGACCATAAACTAATCTCACTGGATATTCACATCCCGACCCCACCCCTGCCCAGAAAACCACAGTGAAAAACTTCTCTAAAGCAAATTTTACACTCCTCAAAACTGAGGTGGAATCCTTCAAAGCCCCGGGCCTGTGGAAAATACAGCCCAGACCGCAGAATCCTTTATAAATGCATTCTATGAACACCTTCAGGAATGCATGGATCATCGATCCCAAATAAAACCAAGACCCAATCCTCCAAAGGCAGGCGTCCTGTCTGGTGGACCCCAGCCATAAACAAACTATACAATAGAAGGAGGAAGCTACTAAATGATAAAGCAAAATCCCAAAAGGGAAGGCATCACTGATCAGTATTAGCAAAAACTACGGGCACACATAAAATTGTCTAAGGCCAGCTTCGAGAGAAAAATTGCACAGGACACTAAGGATAATCACAAGGCTTTCTTTAGTTATGTTAGGAACCTGGGTGGGAATTCCCAGATATGCTCAGAATTAGTCCAAAATGACAAAAATACACCAAACCCACAGACATTGCCAACATCCTAGCTGACAGGTTCAGCGCAAACTTCTCCCCTCCCACCAAAGGGCAAATATCTATCCTAGCAGAGTGCTGCCCCCTGACATCTCAGATGCTCAGGTAAGAGCCGCCCTCTCCAAAGCAAAAACACAGCATCAATGGGACCAGATGGTGTCCCAGGCTCCGTCCTACATGAACTCAAAGAAGAGCTAAACCCAAACATAAAACTACTGTTCAATCTCAGCCTTACTACAGGATATGTGCCCAAAGAGTGGCGTACAGCAACAGTGGTCCCTCTCCATAAAGGTGGTGCCTCAACGGATCCTGGAAACTATCGCCCCATAAGCCTGACTAGCTTGGTCTGCAAAGCTATGGAAAGGATCATCATGGACCTCATAAATAAAGATATTGGGGACCTACAAACACTGGATCCTACCCAGTTTGGCTTTGTTAAGGGCAGATCCTGCCTCTTAAACCTGGTTGATTTCTTTGAAACAGTCACCAAGGCCATTGACGAGGGAAGGTGGTCCACACAGCCTACCTGGACCTCGCAAAGCCTTCGATACAATACCCCACTCGGGCATTATAGATAAGCTCACCAGCTTAAATATAAACCCCTATGTCACTAGATGGATTGCAAACTGGCTCAAGGACAGAACCCACATGGTTAGAATTGCTGGAGCCATGTCAGACTCCAAACCAGTTACAAGTGGTGTCCCACAAGGCTCAGTCCTGGGACCTCTCTTGTTCGGTATATATTTCTCGGAGGTACAGGCCAACACGGAAGGACTGTGGCTGACCAAGTTCGCAGATGACTGCAAACTGGCTGCCATAATCGACTCTCCAGCCGACACAAGCATCCTCCAAAAGGGCCTCATAGAAACAGACAACTGGTGCCAGAGCCATGGCCTCAAGCTAAATGCCAAAAGTGTATAGTCATCCCTTTGGCAAAACAAAGTGCCCACAAATTACCACATAGGTAGAAATCCATTAAGTACAGAAGAAGTAATTAGGGACCTGGGGACCCAAGTTGATAGCAATCTCTCATTTGACAACCACGTGGCCAAAGTGGTTAGAAAAACATTTTATATAGCCCACCTAATCATGAAGGGATTCACATCTAGATCATGGGAGGTCATCGTGCCTCTTTACTCATCCCTCATCAGGCCCATAATTGAGTACAATGCCCCTTTTGGGATGTACCTTACCAGACACCTGCAGCAACTGGAAAGACCCCAAAAGTACCTCACCAAGAGGATCAAAGGGCTCAAACAGATGTCATATGCTGCCCGGTTAAAGAAACTCCAGCTCTACTCAGTGGCATACCGCCTGTTCAGAGGAGATCTGTGCCTGACGTATAAAGCCATGTCCAACCCGGAATTAATGGACATGCTGCACCTCAGAAAATCCAAATCCCATCGAGCTACGCTCAAGAGACTTGAACCTCAGCACTGAAATAAATAGGACATGCTGGAGGGACAGATTCATAACCCAGAGGCTCCCTTCACTCTGGAATAAAATCCCAGTCCAGGTTAGGCAGAGTCCCTCATTGACTCTCTTCAAGAGGAATCTTGATGAGTGGATGGGAGATCGTAGGTTTACCCCGGGTATCACTTCTGTGTCACTGTTAGATAGAGGCACAGTATACTAACCTCGAAAAAGGGCATAGCAAAATAAATTTAAAATGGGTGGCGAAAGCCAAACACATTCTGGCTAGGCTTATAAATGCCCTAGGGCAGATAGCCTAGTATGAACCTATGAACCTATGAACCTATGAACCTATGAACCTATGAATGACTTGAGACGTACCTCCCTGGACTACATGAAGAGAGACATGATTGAACTCTGAGAGTATGTGATCCAGGTAGGTATGACTCTAGCCCTAAGCAGCATCCTACCTTCACCAAGAATTATACCACAATACCAACAAAAAATGGTTGACTTCAACGATTGGCTTAGTTTCTGGTATCATTCCAAGGGGATCCATATCTGTCTGCCTGGGATGAGATGATTGACAGGCCTTGATGCTTTGCCAGAGATGGCCTTCACCTGCCACCACTAGGTTTCCAGATCCCGGCCAAGACTCTCGCCTCCCCCACTGTGCCTTTTTTAGGCAATGTTCCAAAGACAAGCCTTCCAACTTAAAAGATCTGTTAAAAAGTAAATTGAAGGTCATGCTGCTTAACGCTAGGAGCCTTAACCTGAAAATCGAATCACTGGAGGCCTTCCTTGCACTGGAAGATGCTGATGTCTGTGCGGTCAGAGAAACTTGGTTCAGGGCTGTGGAGAGAACCCCTGCCTTACCAGGCTATACCTCATTCCACACATTCCGACCCCAAAATGAGGTTGGGAAGAAGGTGGTTGTGTCTCTATCTTCATTAATGATAGGCACAACACCAGACTGATTTGCCAGCATGACTCACTGGAATTATTCTAGGCACAACTGACAGTTGGCAAGACACCCATCCAAGTTATAGCTAGCTATAGACCTCCCTCCATGACCCAGGACACCCAATCCTCTTACCTGGATCTACTTGACTCCATCAAGGTACCCCCTAACACCCTGATCTTTGGTGACTTCAACTACCCCACCATAGACTGGGTGAACTATTCTTGCACTAATGCACTCTCTCAATGATTCTTCAACTTAATCAGTTCTAATGCACTAGACCAGCTCATCTCATCCCCCACAAGAGGAGATAACATTCTGGACTTGGTTCTTATCAACATGGGTGACCAATGCACCACTCCCATGGTATGTTCTTCCCTGGTGAGATCAGATCATCGGACTGTCTTTTTTGAAGTTTTTCTCCCACCCAACTCCTCCCCAGCCATAATTAATCTAAATAAACTTCTCAAAAGCTGACTACAACCTCCTAAGGGAGGGTATCTGTGACTTCACATCACTGCCCTCCTTAGAGGATACAGACAACTATGCTGAACAGTACGCCAATGCAGTATACAAGCATCTGTACCATACTCAATAGAACTAAAACCTGCTCCTCAAGGAAACACAAACCTGTTTGGTGGACATCCTCTATCAACAGGCTTTACAACAAAAGGAAGAAACTGTTGTCCAAGTGTAAAAGGGAACTAATTCCAAATTGGAAAACTCCCTCCTTACCCTCAACAAGCAAATTAGATCACTAGTGAAAACCTCCAAGACAAATTATGAATCGAAACTGGCCTCCATAACAAAGGGAAACCATAAAGTCTTCTTCAGTTATGTAAGGAACCTCTGTGGCAAAACCCAGGTTTGTTCCGAATTAATACTTAACAGTATCACTTACACTGATCCTGTTGAATGAGTCAACCTACTTGCAGATAGGTTCAGCACAAACTTCACCCCCTGTCCCCCCAAAGGCCCTTTCGACATCACCGATACTTATCCCACACCTCACATCTCTGTAGATCAAGTGTTACAGGCCCTATCCAAGGCAAAAAACACAGCTTCCATGGGACCTGATAGTATCCCAGGATGTATTCTGCATCATCTCCAGCAAGAACTAGCTTCTCCATTGAGCACCCTATTCAACCACATCCTAAGTACTGGCTTCATTCCAGAAGAGTGGAGAACTGCCATTGTCATCCCCTTGCACAAAAGGGGTGCTACTACTGACCCTGGAAACTACACCCCATTAGCTTGACAAGTTTGATCTGTAAAGCCATGGAGCGTATTATTATGGATCTCATAAAAAAGGACATAGGCAATCTCCAAGCACTTGACCCCACCCAGTTAAGATTCATCAAGGGCAGATCTTGCCTGTTGAACCTGGCTGACTTCTCTAAGACTGTCACCAAGGCCCCTGGATGAGGGAAAGTCAGTACATACAGTTTACCTTGACTTGGCCAAGGCCTTTGACACAATCCCCCACTCGGGCATCATCGAAAAGCTAACAAAACTTGGCGTAAATCCCTATCTCATCAGGTGGGTGGCCAACTGGCAGGACCCTCAAAGTCAAAATAGGCACATCCACCTCCGATAGCAGACCTGTCACTAGTGCAATCCCCCAGTGATCTATCCTGGGACCCCTACTGTTTGGCATCTACTTCTCAGAGGTCCAGGCAAAGACAAAAGGCCTGTGGCTGACCAAGTTTGTGGACGACTGTAAGTTGGGTGCTGTCATTGACTCCACAAATGATGTTAACATACCACAAGAGGGTCTCACAGCAACTTATGACTGGTGCCAAAGTCATGGCCTCAAGCTAAATGCAAAAAAAATGTATCATACCATTTGGCAAAAACACGACCCCTGTTGATTACCACATCAATGGCAACCCCCTAAGCACACAACCTGTGGTGAGAGACCTGGGCACACAGGTTGATAACTACCTCCAAGGGAGCCCGCAGGATTTTTTGCAGGGGGGTGCAAACCCAGAGCCCCTCCCACATAGCTCACCCCGCCCCCTGCCAACACAGCCCCGCCCAGGTCCACCCACCCCAAGCCCCACCCACACAGCCATTCCAGTGTCCCATTACTTGGCTATTTCTCCCCATTTACTGTAGACACTGTTCAAATCTGTGTGCATACTGTGTTATGCTTTAGTTCTACAATGATTACAGGCAGTTGGATTTAATTTACAACTTTTATTTCAAACATTATAGCCCAAACACCGAGATATTTACTAAACCTAAACAAAGCAATAGTCTTACAATGAAAACAGACTTGGCATTAAAGCTTCTCTACTTTTGAAACTCACATTCAATGAAACGGCATTGAAACCCACATTCAAAGAAAATGCATCTGGCCAGTGGCAGGTTATTTACCTTTGAACTGTTTAAGCAATAGGCTCCTTGCACGTTAGGGCCATGCAAAAGTTATTTGATTTACCTGATTGTATTAATTATAATATATAATTGAATTATATCCCTTGTATTATACAGCAACACTTGTTTGAGTATCGCTGCAAGTAAAAGTAATCTGAATAATTCCACATTAAAGATATCTGAAACTAATGAAGATGTTGTTGCTAGAAAACTGTATATTTCAGTGTTTCAGCTACAAATTCAGTGCCTGCTGTCAAAGAATAAATTGCCTATGTTAAATTAAAAAAATGGTAAGCTGGTATATTGCAATAGAAAATGGATGACAAGCTGAAAAACAGGTTCATAGTTATTAGGCATCTCATCCAAAGGAGGACATACTGAGGACTGCAGCATACAAATGTATATGCTGTAGGAATAGAACCTCAAGCCTTTACATTAAGATGCAAGTATTCTACTTGTGGTGCTACTAACATAGCTTTAAAACTTTATACCACAATAGAGATACCATTTGCTAAACAAAATGGTTGCACATTGTAAATAGACTTGGCATGAGCAGCAGCGAACTCCTTAAAACTCACAGTTCCTTGAAAATGCACTTGAAAATTCCACCTGCTAACTCTAACTTGGGCATTTCACTTTCTCTCTCTCTTACAAAGATACCACACCCCTCAAGGCCTCACCCTTAGTGCAAGAAATCTTGACAAAGCCTAAAATAAATAGGGACAGATTATAAATATGGCTCTCAGAAACTTAGAAAATTGCAAGAGTAACAGGATTTGTGTTAGTATGCATTT
This sequence comes from Protopterus annectens, assembly GCF_019279795.1. Taxonomy (NCBI): domain Eukaryota; kingdom Metazoa; phylum Chordata; order Ceratodontiformes; family Protopteridae; genus Protopterus; species Protopterus annectens. Next base: position 179,162,070 of record NC_056738.1, read on the forward strand.
TTCTAAATGACATGACATCTAAAACTGAAATGTCTCATTATTTAGCAACTTCAATCCTTTTTAAGAGGAATATGGGGCAAAAATCTGGACAGCTGAGGGGTATGCTACCTCCCTCTTATACACACACACCAAATAATTCTGGTCAGACTTGAATTAGTTCTGGGAAGGTTGCACTGAATGGCACCGTGCTTGATCTGAAGTGGGTGAAATCCTGGTAGCTAGTGATTGCAGCTCAGCAATGTGGAGCATTAAAGCATTTTTAGCAGAGCATTGTTTCATCACTACCTATTGTGTTTGCACATAAGCTGTAGTTATTTCAAACATTTGCCTTTTTTTGATTACTACAGAGTACATTTACCCACCAGAGCTATTGTGTTTTGACTTCAGTGTGGAGCTAGTTGTTGCAGGGCTTGGCTTTTAAGTAAGGTAGCAATGCTTATTTACCATATACCATTAAAGCCACCCAACTACAAGTGTACTAACACACAGACACTGCTATAAGACACTGGTCTCCAATAAAATGTAATGAACTTCTGAAAACACTGTAATCCTGTCCTTTTATTACAAATACTGTCATATGCATTTCAATACCCAAGGCTTATACATTATCTAGCTATGTAAATATTCTCTGCATGGCAACAACGAAAAGGCTTTCAATGCTGGCAATTCTTTAACAATATGCTTACTAAAGCTTACTTGCATCTTACAATGTCCGACAAGCTTACTAAAGCTTACTTGCATCTTACAATATCCGACAAGCTTACCTGATGTTCATTAAACCATGGCTACTTAAACAGAACAGGGCACTGTGACAGCATGCAGTTCCTGAATAATAAGAAGCATAAATCAACAGTATAAAAATCTGATAGAAAACCAGAACATTTTGCAAAATCAAGGACAGATGAAAGCCAGATTTGTGATCTACCTTGGATGGGGGAATACTCTGCACACTTACTGCATAACTGCTCCTTGCCTTTCTTGGACACATCCAGAGCCACTACAATGGGGGGTGGGGTGCAATAAGTATGTCATAATTTGAAATGTCTCTGGTTGACAGTGATGGCTGACACTCCTACCTCTCAACTTCAGAGCAAGAAATCTGGACAAAGCCATACATAGAACTAGAAGTGGGACACAGGCCCAAAAATAAGGCCAATTTTTAAATATTGCTCTTATTAACTTAATAGAACAGGTAGATCTTGCATTAGTACAAATTTTCTGAAGGGTATAAAATCTGAAACTCAAATGTCTGCCATTATTTTCTAACTTCAATCTTTAATGACTTGCCACTAATTTGCCAGAAACCACAATTTTATGAAAAACAGACCAAAATGTAATGCAAAATACCTGTCAAAAAGGGACACCTTTTAATATTAACAGTTAACTTGAAGCAGCTAACAAAATAATAGCATCCACATGCATTTCTGAAATAAAGGTAATCTATAACTGATCATTACAGTTATAATTGTAAACCCTCCACATTTTCTTCCAAAATTGCCATTTTGGAGGAGGGATTATTAGGGGAGAGCAACATTTTGAGCCAGAATTGGGGACAATTGAGATGTTTGGATATTCCTAATCTACAAAGTGATTTGCACGTACCTCTCAACCTCTTAATGCAGGAAATCTGAACAAGGCCAAATATATTGGGGAACATACAAACACTACTAAAAATTGCTCTTGTATAAACTTAGGCAGTCTTGCATTAGCATGCATTTTTCTGAAGGTTATGACATCTGAAACTCAGTGTCTGTCATTTAATGGCTTAATTCCTAAATTATTTGCTAGAAAACCACAAATTTTATGAGGAACAAACCAAAAATAAGCAGCAAATATCTATTAATTCTGCAAAGATATGGACAACTGAGAGGTATAGTTCAACCGGGGCTGTCTGAGTTTGATACCCCCCCCCCTCACAAAATCATGGTCAAATGGAGCCTCCCCCCCTGCAGCCATTCCAATGTCCCATTCCTTGGTTATTTTGCCCCATTTACCATAAACACTAATGTGCATACTGCTTTACTTAAGATTTAGGATTTCATTTGAAAGTTTTATGTTGCATTTTACAGCACAAACCCTAATACATATCTATTAAAGCAATGCAGTCTCAATGAAAATAGACTAACATTAAAACTTCTCTGCCCTTGAAACTCACATGCATTGAAACAGCACTGAAACCCACTTTCAGAGAAAATACATTTTGCCAATTGCAAATATTAACTCTGGGCTGTCTTCAAAATCATAGGCCCCTCGAACATAACATACACATGCTCTTTGATACACCTTCCTGACTGTATTACATTATATTCCTTGTACAATACAGTACAGTTGTTAAAGGGCATTTTAAATTTATTGTTTTGAAAATTTTTCCAGTAAACAAAGAAACAAAAGCATCCACCAATGACAAAATTGCCCAATTCAGAACATTTCCATCATAAAAGTCTACTCAAGTCCACCAGTATCAGTAAAAATATACACAATCTCTGTAGTAAAATCCATATTGAAGAAATTTGTAACTAATAGAGGTTGCTGCTAGCAAACACTTTATATGTCATTGTTTAATCTACAAATAAAGTGCCTGTTACCCTTGAAGAATAAACTGCCTTTGTTGCATGCAGTAAAATGAAAAGCTAGTAATACCGCAATAGAGAATGGATAGCAAACTGTTAACAGGTTCATAGTTACTAGGTAACTTTGCCAAAAGGACTGCAGCATCCACCCCTTTACAACACAATACAGCATCAGCAATGCATTTACCTACTGTGGTAGAACCCACAGCCTTCAGCATCTAAAGCAAGTACACTATCTGTTGTGTTATTAACAATGCAAGCAGACTAAACATAAGCAGCACTAAACTTTTGCTCCCTGCAGCTCTCAGCTCCTTGTAAAATCTACTAGACACTCAGCTGTATCTCTGAACTTTGCAGCACAAGAAATCTGGAAAAAGAAATTTATTGGGCGGCAAAGGCCAGGGACACATTTTAAACATTACTTGTATAATGTTTGAAAGTTGCTAGAATAAAATACATTTCACTGCGTCTTGAACCCAGGGACCCAAAACAGTCAAAGCAACATACCTACTACTAAAATCAGCTGTTTGTGAAAGAGGAAGACTGAAACTTTACCATTTAGTGAATTCAGTTCTCACCATAGCACAGCTGTCAACCTCTTAGCACAAAAGACCTGAACAAAGCCAATAATGGGTGACTACAACCACCAAACATTCAGTGAATTCAGTTCTCACCATAGCTCTCAACCTCTTAGCAAATAACACCGGACAAAGCCAGTAATGAGAGAATATAGCCCCAAACAGTTTCACTGAAATCAGTTCTTACCATAGCTCTCAACATTAGCAAAAAACCTGGATGAAGCCAATAAATACCTGAACAAAGCCAATACTGGGTTAATACAGCCCCCAAACATATTCAGTGAATTCAATTCTTACCATAACTCTCAACCCTAGCACAAAACCTGGATGAAGCCAATAATTGGGAGAATACAGTCCCAAACACAGGGATACATTTCAAATATCCATCTTGTACACTTAGAAAATTGCTAGAATAAAAGCTTGCTTTTGTTACCATACACTTTCTGACTTTCTGAAGAATATGAAGTCCGATATTGAAATGTGTCCATTTTTTTAACATTTAACTACCCAACCATAGATAGGAAAAATTACTCATGCCAGAACACAAATGCCCAGAGATTCCTCGATTTTATCAATGCAAATGCTTTGGAACAGCTAGTCAATACCCCAACAAGCGGTGATACTATCTTGGACTTGGTATTAACCAACATGAGTAACCACTGCAGCACCCTACAGTATTATCCTCCTGGCAAGATCCAACCATAAAGCAGTCACTTTAAGTCACCATCTCCTGACCCCTCTAGCTAGGGTCAAACAAAAAAACTTCTCCAAAGCTGATTACAATCTCCTGAGGAATGTATAAACAGTTTCACAGCCTCCTTCACCTCTGTAGTAACTGGCACAGATATCCAAATTTATACCAAAGTACTATACAAGCATTTATATAGACACATGGAATCAGGAATACCCAACAAGACAAAATCATCCACCGCAAGGAAGAGTAAACCTCTCTGGTGGACATCTGCAATAAAGTATATAACAAAAGGAAAAAATTGCAGTCTAGGACCAAGGAGGAGCAGGTGCCCAATTGGAAGCAATCTCTCCTTAGCCTGAACAAGCAAATAAGAGCACTAGTGAAATCCTGTAAAGCCAACTTAGACTCCAAATTGGCCACATCTACACCAAAGTACTATACAAGCATTTATATAGACACATGGAATCAGGAATACCCAACAGGACAAAATCATTTTGTGGCTATGCAGGAGGTCTATCAAAGTGAGGCTTGACAATGCCCTGTATGCCAGGCATACATTGCCCCTCAAAACCTATAGGAGACAGAATACAGGGATAGGGCCTTGAGGCAACCTGCATAGGACATATCATGTATTCTTTTAGTGAGGAACCTCTGTGGACTTTTCAGTTATTGGATATGCCTGATATATAGTTATTGGATATGCCTGGTTAGGTATATACCAAAGGGGGCATTGTACTCAATGATAGGTTTGATGGAACAATGACTTCCTTGGACTTAGATGCCATACCTTTGTTTATAAGTTGTGCAACATATAAGGATTTCCTCAACACAGCAGACACATAATGATCAAAGGCTAGATTACTACCTGTGTGTGTCCCCAAGTCCCTGACTACTGGGTCAACTCTAAGACGTGTGTTGTCAATATGATAGTATCAGGTATGGATGACTTCCCAAAGCAACTACAATCCTTGGGACTATGAATATGAACCTGTATTTTCCAAGCATCCAAATATAAATCTGGCTTCTTGTGACTAATGTTAGAAAAATCAGAATTCTTATAACAAGAGCTGTGTATAGTTCAACAGCATTATTTAAAACCTTCAAATAAATCACAAGAGGACATCACTAATATTAAACGGACATACAACATTATTCATGCAGACAAATTTAACTTGTATAAAAATGACTTTGCAAACCTGAAAAAAACTAAATAAAACTGTACAAACAAACATTTTGGGTTATGCCAAATGGTTGCCAGACATCCACACTGTCACTTTACAAAGTAATAACACAGTACCACACAAACTAACCAACATTATCCCTGAACTCCAGTTTTAAATTTCTGGTAAAGAAACAAAAACCTTGTTAGCAAAGAGGAAAAAGCAACACAACTTAAACATTGTTTTACAAACCAAACAAACACAACCTTATTTTATTCCTTTTTGCTGTATGCATTTTATTGCAAAACAGATCAGCCAGCACTTGCATAATAACACAACCATACACATGGAGTCATAAAATCAGTCAGTTTGGACCACAATCCTAATAGTGCATAATAATGAACACTTCAGTCTATTAGTAAGGAGTATGTTCCCTGGTAATTGTTATTAACCAAACTAACTTATTTCTGCAACCTTCCTACCTTTGTGGAATCCCTCTCTGCTCCTGAAACAGCTTGCTTGCTCCGATTTTAATGGCAAGACCCTCTTTGTGGACACAACACGGCATCTCTGCTGGCACCCATCTAGAATTCAAATTTCACGCACTAATGCGGAAGATAAAGACGTAAACCGCATGGAAAAGATGAAAAAAGCACCTCCATTTACACAAAGGGAGTTCTTAAAGAAGATAATTTACTTCTAATAAAAAATTTACTCTCCTGGCCAGCCCTTGACTACCTCACATTCGACCATCATGTATTGGCAGTAGTCAGAAAAGTCTTTTACTTGGTTTATCTCATAAGTAAAGGGATTACATCCAGAAAAAAAGAGGTTATTACCTCTCTGTACTAGTCCCTCATTAGACCTATAACTGAGTATAATGCCCCATTTGGGATGTGCCTCTCCAAACATCTGCACCAACTGGAAAGGCCACTGAAATACCTCTCAAAGAGAATTCATGGCCTCCAACACCTGTCCTATGCAGACAGGCTCAAATCACTATCACTCTACTTGGTATCATACAGATTGCTCAGGGGTGATCTGTGTCTTGCCTACAAGGCAATCTCAGACCTTGCCCTACTAGAGATGCTCCATATCCGTAAGTCAATAACCAAAAAATGATGAACCAGTCAAAAGGCAGCCAAAAAACAAAACAGACTGAGTTTCAAACACAGAAAAACTCCACTCTTTATTGGCTAGTACATACAACTTAACGCTCCACAAAACATGCATTTTCGTCCAGGCACCTCCCAGACTTCATCAGAAAATACACAGAATGTGAAAAACCTGTTTAAATAGTAAAAGGCTAACAATTAATAACCAATTAATGGATAAAGCTATACACACAACACAAATCACATATTAAAAAGATGAAAGGATTTCTTAAAAATATGAAGACATTTCTAAAAAAAAATTTATATATAAAACATCAATCCTCAGAAAAAATATATATAAATTTAAATAACAAATCTAATTAAAAATAATAATTTAGCCGCCCTAAGTTTTAACAGAGGTAACAAGGAAATATGATCGTTTAGACCTGGGGATTTACTGGCATCCAAAACTATTTGCCAGTAGGTTTCACAATAAGCCAACTTAGATTCCCATGGTCCTCCCCGCATGTCCCTAGGTACTAGCTCTAATACAAAAAAGATAAAACTAGCTCCCCCACAGGTTAATGTATGTCTATATAGTGCATTGGTAGAGTTGCACTTCCTAATATCATTGAGGTGTTCATAAATTCGATGTCTCATTTGCCTCTCTGTTTTCCCAACATAAAACCCCTCACATTGACCACACGAGGCAATATAAACCACTCCACGACTATTACAGTTGGTGTATGCATTGCCTGACAAAGTTTTGTTTCTTCCCTTAATGTAAATACTTTCCAGGTGGGCAATGCGGGGGCATTGGGGACAAGAACCACACCTATACGTCCCTTTGTTCCTGTGGGAGGTTACATGAGTGTTGTTGTTCTGTTCAAGCATGACCTTAATATTCTGTCCCTTTCTATAAATAAACTTAAGAGTATGTTTCTTGAACACTTCAAGATCTGTAAGTTCAACAAATTTGCCCCATTCTCTTTCAATAACACCTCTAAGGAAATAGGAATCCTTACTAAAGTTAGTAACAAAGGCTCCATTATACTGTAAATCAGCATCCTCACTAGGTTTTTGGTGCTGCGCTGAAAAAGAGCTGTTCCCCAAAGTAGGGGGATATTTGTCATATCGACCTGCCATAACCTCATCCCTGACCGCCTGAATCATATCCTGGGGATAACCTCTTTGCAAAAACATCCCAGTAATAATATCACATTCATTGTAAAAGTCTTCATCCAGAGAGGTCATATGACTCGCCCTCACTAACTCGCCCTTGACGATACCCCTTTTTTGGTAAACAGGGTGGGCACTAGAGAACCATATATAGGAATTTGAAAATGTAGTCTTCCTATGAATTCTAGATTTAAATCCCCCTTCGGTCTTGGTGATGGCAACATCAAGATAGTGTATCAAGAGGGGTGTGGCTCCATAGGTGAATTTTAAAAAGGTGGTGGTGTGTGCCAAATAGTCAATAAATTGTTCCAAAAGGGCTAGACAGTCATCCCAAAACAAACAGATATCATCAAGAAATCTTTTGTACAATTTCCACGAGTTGGAAAAGGGGCTGTCGAACACAAATTTGCATTCCCACATAACCAGAATAATATTGGCATATGTACGGGCACAACTGGCCTCCATAGTAACACCCCATTCCTGCCGAAAGAACTCGCCCTCAAAGAGCAAAAAATTGTTCTTGAGTATAAGTTCAGCCAGTTCTATGCATAGAAATATATCATTCTCGGATACCCCCTTTTGTAGTCTAAGGGCTTCCTCCAACCATTCAAGCCCAAGATTGTGTGGGATGACTGAAAATAAATCGACAATGTCAATAGTAACAAAGATCAGGTCCTTAGAAAACAAATCTGGTTTGACATTGATAAGGAAGTCCCAGGAGTCCAATAAAATATGTTCATCCTGTTTCCATAGCCTCTTAAATTTCCAATCTAAATATTTAGCCAAGGGAGCAGTTTTAGGGCCTTCAGAGGCTACAATAGGTCTTAAGGGTGGATCCTTGGTGTTTTTGTGTACCTTGGGTATACTGAAAATGGATGATACCCTAGGCTTGTTATTTTCCAAGAATATGTAAGTGGCAAAATCAATGAACCCTTGGTCAAACAAATCTTTAAGAGCTAAGTCGATTTTATGATACAAGATGTGTATTTAGTTCAGTGACACCTGGCTGTATTTGGTGTCATCATGCAACAAGGTACGCATCTTCCCCTCGTAAAGGATTCTATCCATTAGCACCATCCCCCCACCTTTGTCCGGCTTCATCACCCTCACATTAGGGTTAGAAGCCAACTCCCGCAACAATATCTCCTCATTGATAGTTAAATTATGGGAAACCCAGGTTTGAGGGTGCACCCTACGGACTTCCCTCTCAAGTACCTGTTCCAAATTTTTTAGTTGGGGATGCAAGGGGGGGTTATAGGTGCTAGACCTGTGAGGTGCTGTGGTCTGGTTATTTGTAGCCACCTGCCGAAAAATAAACTCAAGGTTCAGTTTACGGACAAACAATTTAATGTCCATAATAACCCTTGTCAAGTTGCTTTTACAGGCAGGGATAAACTTGAACCCCTTCATAAAAAGTTTAAAAAATTCCTCGTTAACAGTGAGATCACTGTAGTTGAAAATATTAAACCCTAAAAAACTAAAAACATAGTTTTCTTTCAAAATAACACCAGAATCTAATGCCTCTGGTACCTGGGATACCCTCCCCCCTGTATTTTACAGGGCCCTTGTAAAAATGTTTTCCCTGAGGTTTGTTCAAGTTCTTAATCCTTTCGGACCTACGTGGACCCGCCTCATAGTCATAAGAGCCATTTTCAAACTCGTGGGTATCCAAGGAAGTGTTTACAATGTTAGGATTGTCGTCCGTCTCAAGTACATTATGATTTTGATTAAAGTTCCCCCCTGAACCGTTCCTACCATCTTGAAAATAATGAGGGTGTGTCTTTGGGGCCAGTCTGTTTTGTTTTTTCCATATCCGTAAGTGTAACTCCTCATGCATTACCTGTTCAAAAGACCTGAATCTAATATGCAACATCAACAAAACCTGCTGGACAGACAGGTTTGTCTCCCAGAGGCTGCCCTGTCTCTGGAATAGACTTCCCATACACATCAAACAGAGCACCTCACTGACCCTCTTCAAGCGCAACCTTGATGAGTGAATGGGAAACCACAAATTTGTCCCAGGAGTTCCACCTGTGTCCTTCATTGATGGGGCAACAGGTGCTGACTGAGGTTTCTTTTTGGCTATAAACTCTTGGCTAGGCTTGGAAGAGCCCCAGGGCCATTAGCCTAGTAACCTCCTATGATCCTATGACATGCATTTTTTGCCTGTGTGTCTAATATTTAAGACATATGCCACAGATACACATTCAAATGAAATGAAGAGATTACTCCTCTATCAATTCCTTGGACTTCCTTCCATATTTGACCTCCTGGCTGTTGAGTTCTTAGCCCTCTTGATAGTCTTAATTATTCAGAATCTTTCCTTGAGAATTCTGTCTCACAGCTATTGAAAGACGTGGCTCCTTGCACATCAAAATGTAAATAATAGATAACTTCCCTCCTTAGCTCTTTTCTCAAGGTTACTGAGAAGACTTAGCACTAATGAGTGACCCCTTTATTTGAACAATAAGATCTGCTTTCAGGCTCTCCACACAGGTTTTAACCAGAACATTCTTCTAGCATAGTTCTTATCATAATTACAAGCCATATCTTCAAGAAAATGGATGTGGTTAATCTTTAGTGGCCTCCATGTGGCTCTGACAGAAGCCTTTGAGAAGGTCAGTCATCTGCTCTGCACCCCATAAATGAGGAATAAAATTTAGTGTTGCATTGCAAACTGCAATAGACAACCGTAAAAAAGTAAACTGTTTTATAAGCCAAAGAGCAACATTCCCTCTCACATTGTCATTTGTAAAGAATCAGACCTTTCATGTGTTTCTTGTTATTTAAACTACTCTGAAATTAATTATATGCATGGAGCTTCTTCCTAGTCTGATGACATGTAGTAATTCTAACATAGTAGCTAAGACATGGTGCCAGGTTCAAAAAACTTTGCTGCATTTCACTAAGTGAATTTGCATGATGAGGATGAGCAGCTGTACACAGGCTGAGTCCAATTCATAAATCCTAGTTACACAATGTGGCTAGCTCAAATAATGAGGTCAGCCATGCTGCAGACAGATCCTGGCTCCAGATAAGCAATTAGCCATTATCTTTTCCTTGTTCAGTTTGGTGTGGGAGCATCTGTGTGTGTGTGTGTGTGTGTGTGTGTGTGTGTGTGTGTGTGTGTGTGTGTGTGTGTGTGTGTGTGTGTGTGTGTGTGTGTGTGCGCATGTGCATGTGTGTGTGCATGTGTGTGTGTGTGTGTGTGGTACAATAGCATCCCCATGACAAAAATACTAGGTAATCTGTTTGCTTACCTTTTGGTCTTTGTTCTTGGGGCTCCACTGGGTGTAGGAACATGTGTGGTGTTTGGTACTGCTTTTGGTGAGTGCTTTAGAGATTACTGAGGATAGGCATTGCCATTTATAGGTTTAGGAGGTCTTTGATTTTTGAAAGATTGCGTTTTGGTGCCTATGTGTAAGTTGGTCTAGGTGTGTGATCATCACTATGTGCGATGGATGTAGTGTGTGTATTTTTGACAACCTTGCTTGTATGCAAGATTTTTTGCCTCCAATGAAACTATATATGTACATCTCTCGCATACTGTGTTTGTTTCTTTAAGGATTAAATGGTCGTCTGTGAACATGAGACAATTGCTACATTTTCTCAGGATGCCCATACCTACCAAGCTGTCTACAGAAACAACTGTAAATTGCATATCCATAGTGTCGGACCTGTATTTGGGTGGGGTACTGTAGGTCATCGACTGGGTTATAAAGAGGTCTCCTTGGATGGTCTCTGGGATTTGGCACTACACTAGGTTAGATTATGCTAAGAGTTGATAGTAGTGCTATTTAATATGCAAACAAGTTGCAGTAAGCTTGTCTCTGCACACTGGCTCTGTTTTAGCCACAGTAAGTTACAGGTTTTGGAACTAAGTAAAGTTTTATAGATAAAATTTACTTTCTGGGAGTTTGTGTCTGCAGAGGACACATAACTTCTTGATGTAAAAACACAAAAAAAGAATGCATGTGAGTGTAATGCTACAGGCAAATAACTTATAACTTAAAAAAACTACAATGACAAGGCAATTTTAAGTATTAGGGACCTTTACAATGATTTAAAGGCAAAATCAACAAATAAAGCAGAAATAAAGAAGTAGCACTCTAAACAGTTAAATGAAGTGCAAAACAATAAAATCTCTTATCTGCCAATGATGGAGTAGGATTAACTTAGGACCCCCTCAAATTGTGGTGAGGGAACCAAGCAGATGGGAACTCCTGGAAAATGAGCAGGAGACAATTTATAGTAAGGGATGTTTACTCAAGCGCAATATTGGTTTGCTGGGTGGGCACTTAGTATTATGGATATATGGAAAACAATGGGTAGGAAAGTACTTAAGTATGTTACACAACAGACAACAGCAATGAAAGAAGGAAGGGAGGGACTTTGGAAGTCAGATTTCTATAAGGGGCAGAAGCTAGAGACACAGCCTTTTAAAGCCAAAACAAGAGAAGGGTGTGAGAATTGCAGAAAAAAATTCTAACTGATGCTCTAGTCCTATAATTAGAATTTCAGATGCCATTAGCTTAACGTCTCAGTGGGGCTACAGCAAGGAAAACAAAAACACACTGAAATGCAACTTTAAGTAGGTATATACGACTATAAAAAGTACTGAAGCACAAATCCTGGTGAAAACTTCACAGTACTGCAATCCCACCACAGACTCAGGCACCAGACTATGCAGAAATTTACCAGTAATGTTGTTTATGGAAAAAATGTTGTAATAAATGACTAAATGAGGCTCAAATATAGCAGTTGATCACAACCCTGCCACAATTGTGAATGAGTTATAAGAATAAGGCCCAGACTAGGTTTAAAATATAAAAATCCACCTTTTACATGTAATTCTGTTGTGTGTGTTATACAATCCTCCCCTCACTTTTGACTTCCCTGTTTGTCTGATGTCTCCTTCAGTTTTGATGTCCTTCTCCCTCACTGTATTACCCCACACCATGTCAGTCATGTTTGTCTTATACTGCTAATCTCCCCCTCTAACCAATCTTTTAAATACTTGAATTTCTTCTCCAACATTCTATTCCCTATAAAAAACAGGCACTTGTCCCATAAAAAATACTTCCAGATATCTCTCACCTTTCAAGATATTTGACAAATGTAAACTTGATTGTCTCTTATCATTTGTTGTATTGATCACAAAATGTGCAAACGTGCACAATATTTTTCATTTGTCCAGGAGTATTGATAAGCTTAGAAGTTGAGATGTAGTTTTCTAGCCCACCTCCATCCTTCTCACACCTTATATGCTCATCTTGTGTGCTACTCTTTGCTACCTTCCCTTTTTCATTTATTTATTTATTATTATTTATTTTACATTTGTTGACCGGGCTTGTCCAACTGGATATATGTCCATTTTCAGTGGAGGCCCAAGGAGAAAAACTCCAACAAACACAAAAAACACACAATATCATTTATAATAAGAGACATTTACAAATACAGCTAAATTTACAGATACTCGTCTCATTCATTACATTTTGTTGCATTTCTGTAAACAGGATCATGGTACATTTCAGCTATGGTTAGCCATTTAAAAAAAAAATTCCTAATAAAAATTTTGTATAAGAGAATACTTTGTATTTAGAGAGACTAGACAGTGTAGTTTAAGAGAATAAATCTAGACACAGAGTAGTTGAAGAGAAAAAAAATCTATAATAGAATATATAGTAGCTTATAAGTGGTCTGGGATAAGCAGAGCTAAGTTTAATCAGATGGATAAATGCCATCTCTTTCTTTCATCTCTTTCTTATACTCCCATTGCCAAGATTTAATCTGATCAAAAATAGATAAACACACCATGTGCCTTCAAAGGAGTTATAAAACAAAGTCGTTTTTCTGTATTTATATGTTATGCAACAGATCACAGAGTGCAACATCTCAGCATAAGCATAACCAAAGATAAATGGCAATTCTTTTCCAGTGGCAAAAATGAAGTCAAATCCATGTCACGTGCTACAGATTTTTCCATTGGTCATACAAATAAGCTAAGCACTGTTGTGCACCACCATTCAAATCTTAAATATAGAAAAGTTAACAATGCTACTAAGATCCTCCAACAAACTACTACTCTAACTAAATCTAATAATTGTTACGTTAACTCTCTATTCTCCCACTAAATATCTAAGTCCTGGAATTCCATTCCTCAGACAATACTAAACTCTAACAACACATCCAAATTTAAACTACTGCTTAAGAAGCCCCTAACCAAAAAACTGGCTTTGCTCCTGCACTAATCCAGGCTGATCATTCTGTCCTTCCTTGTTCTTACAACCAAAATATATCTTCCCTTACTAAATTCTAATATCCAAACTATCCCTTCTCTCACAGAATTCCAGTTTCTGTCTACCTATCTCAAGCTCACTGCTGCTCCTATTTTTATTGGCCTATCTCAAGCTTCCTACAGCTTCATCATATTCCCGCCTTCTTGTACTTCACCTCAATATTGCCTTAGCTATCACTGTTTATAACAAGTAACACTAGTATAGCAACAATCAGCCATATTCTTGTTCATATACCATAAATATTTACCACCAAAACCATGATATTGATCTACTGACCAGTCATTTCTCTATGACGCCACAAGCTATTTCATGCTAGATTATTTGTTAGCTTTCTTTTTTTCCACTTTATAATACTCTCTCAATTTGTGTTTATGTATAAACTATTTACTACCTATATTTACCAAAGTTATGTATTATTCATTGTTATCAGTTTTATTGTATTGTTTTTAATGTGTTTTTGTAATGGAGCCTTTCTCCCTGGACCTCCACTGAAAAGGGCTATTGGCCCAGTTGGACATCCCCAGTAAACAAATGTAAAATAAATAAATAAAATGTTACTCTATCAGATTATATGGCCCAGTAACTTATGATGTGATTTGTACAATGTCAGTGCAGTAGATGGAGGACTCTAATCCCATGAGGGTTGTATGATATTTTACAATGGCCAATTTGTAGTTTGCAATATGCTACATATCCCTGGTGTGTGTTTTAAGACACCCTTTAAGTTGAGTGCTTCTGTGGATCACCTTGCTAATGCCTCCTTGTGAGAATGTCAGTAGAAAAAGCATGGACTTATGTCCCTTGAGGTCTACATTTAGTTTCTTGTTATCAGTCTGCCAATGTGTTTCATTCCCCTGAAGTGTATATTTTTTTACATCTTTTAACCTCAGTGCTTCTGTGGGTCACCTTGCTAATGCTCTGGTTGTGATATCAGTAGAAAAAAACATGAGTTCAAATCCCTTGAGACCTATCTTTCCTTGCTTGCTATCCATATGCCAATCAGTTACATTCCCCTAAAATGCGTACTTTATGACATCTGTCAATCTGAGTGCATCTGTTGCTCACCTGGTTATGGAACTGGGGATTTACTACCAAACAGACTGAACTGACGGGCCTACTTCCATCAGAGTATCATATTTTCCTTTTTTAATGGCATCAACATTATAGTACAGATCCACTGATCACACTCTGATGGTGTCAGCATTGGTGCATTTCACTTCATCATGTTGTTTTCCTGCATCCTACCTCTTCCGTCTATGCTTCATATTCTACTACTTTCAAATAATGCCCTAGCACCTTCTCCTGTGTGCTTTGCAGTCCTCTTTGCACTCTTTTGTCCATCTCTGTGGTTTTTGTTGTTACAGTGAAACCTCTACAGTCCACCCTTAGTCATCCATAACAGTTTCTCTTTCATTGAACATTTCTGTGCACATCTATATATATATATATATATATATATATATATATATATATATATATATATTGCTGGAAATGACAGCAACCCATCATCAACTCAGTCTTCCCAACTAAGCATGTGGGATTGTGACAATTATCAAGTGTGCTAGTGCACATGCACTGTTTACCTCAGTTGGTTATACTTTAATCTGGGAGCAAGATGCTCTAATATGGTCCAGACACAGGTCTGTATTGAGGCCATGATGAGGAGCTGCTTGTCACAATGACTTGGCAGCACAAATTGGTAATGAGCACTAAGGCTCATCAGGCATGCAGTGTAAACAGTGTTGACTTAGAATCAGTCTTGAACGTGTTATTTCTGAATCCCTGGGAATGTCTATAAATTGCTGTAAACTTTACTTTACTGATTTAAGATGGGCTGAAAACACATACTGACAAAGTCCCTGAAAATGAATGCTGTGCAGTTTAATTAAAATATATATGGCTTAATTTTATTCTCATCTCAGATGTCTTTGTACATGTCCCATTCTTATTGCATCTGTTTGAAGTGACGGTTTAATTAACATTGATTTACATATGATTGTATCAACTGGGAAGACGTATGGTCTATTAAATCCACTCTACCATTGCAATTAGATCCTGTGCAGCTGCCCTCCTCGGTCCATGTTCCCATCCATTCTTCCATATGTACCAGTCATTCTACAGCCCCTCCCCTCATCTTTACTCCGTACCTGACTAAGATTGTGTTCTAGGGGCCTTACCACCCTCATTGTGAAACAGTGTTTCCTTAGTTTAGCCTTGAATTGTCACCTGTCTAAATACTAACATGCAACCTCCCCTTCTTTTTTTTCTGCTACTACAGAGAGCACATGTCAACTCCATTGATTATTACTTTATACTCCAAATCTCCATTCTCTCAGTTTACCTACTGCATGTTGTATACTTTATGCAGTCCTGGTTGACTGGTACATTGAGAGTTAACAAACGTATGAGGTTCATGAACAGATAAGGTTCTATAACTCCGTACCTGACTAAGATGGGAATACTGTACCTGTGTACTATGTATATATTCTATCTATGTTCCAAATTTCAGCTGTACACCACAAATCTATCAATTACCTTTATTTTTAAATTAATTTTTTTTGTTTGTTCTCTCCACTGTAGCTGCTGATGTGCCGCATACCACTGTAAAAACATGTATTTTGTAATTTGTGTGTATACTGATCATGTCTAACTAAATGTATCTGTAATTTTTCTTTGTGGAGCTTTTCTCCCTGGGCCTCTGCTGAAAAAGGGCCTTTTCGGCTCAGTCAGACACCCCCCGGTTAACAAATGTAAAATAAATAAAATAAATAAATAACTGTGCAACCAACAGCATCAAGGAGTAATAGATGTATTAGAAGTCAGTCATGTAAAAGGAGACAAATGGGGGAGTGAGTTAATCAGGAGAAACTGACCTGGTTAAAACAACAGCACTCAGACCTGTCCTTATGCTCTAGGAGTTGAATGTGTATTTATTTAAAAACAAGAGTCCTCTAAGAGAGGAGGGGAAAGGATGTCAAGCTTTAGGCCCTACATCTGTGAATGACTAATACTGCACTGAGAAGAGTTAAGATTCAGATATTTGTAACACTTTGCTGCACAGTTCCATCAAGTACATTCCTAAGTGTCTGTCCTCCCTACAATCACTGCTTGATCCCAGTGTGAACCTATGTCCCACCACGTTATCCTGAAGCAGGTGTACAGTAACAATCGTATTCTGTGAAGTATATTATTGTGACACAAGTGGGACAGAAAGGGAAGGCAGAAATCTTCATCATGTTGCATTGTGTGTTCTGCAACACATTCACTTAGGGTATTCACCAGTGTTTCCATACTACTTAGTGAATGAGAAATAAACTGAATTCACAGGTGCCATCACATTATACTAATCATAGGCATTGCCCATGTTCCCCCAAAGAGAAATGAATTGGTGTATAGAATGCTTGCTCTTTTAATTTCAAAGCAACCTCTGATGGCCTGTTTCTGCTCCTAACTTATCTAATTGACATTATAGACATTCTACACAATAATCAATGAATAAGTGGTTACAATATAGTTTTCTTTCTAAACATGAATTCACACATGGACACAAAACACCATTTCTGGTTGTTTCGAAATAAATTAATTTTACCACCAAGATTTTTACAGTGATTAACTGTCCCTCCCACAAACCCCAAACACACACACACACACACACACACACACACACACACACACACACACACACACACACACACACACACACACACACACCAGCTCTTTTTAATGTACAGTATGTTGGTTGCACTGACTTTGCAAATATGTTCTGCTAATCAAAACCTTTATTGACATTTTTAATATTTATTTATCAACTCATTATATTAGATATCCCCTTGTGGTTTACTTTGTTTTATTGCAGTTCATGTATTTGTTTTATTGGATTCTGAGCTTCAAATTATATGCTGTTTTTTTTAAACCATTAGAAATATAGCTAGGGTGAGGCAGAGGGGGCAGGTACAAAGAGTTAGGGGGTATGACTGGCATATGTCAATCAGTCTTAAATCCAGTACCAGCTTTCAAAAACTGAAGTGTATTAGCATTCCATGTGTGGCATAAACTGCAGCAGTTGCTTGTTACAAATGTAGCAAGTAGATTGCTACAGCTTAAAAGGACAGAAGAGCTTTTTTTCTCATTGGGGGAGTGGTAGATCATGAACAGACCTATTTATTTCTTTGTTTTTTGCTCTTCAACTTAAAGTTAAGGGGTGCACCAGTTCATGAATGGCAATGGGCACCAAACTAGCTTGCTACACCTCTGTAAACCATTTTATGATTACAATAACACTCAGCTCAAATTCTACACTTGACATACGTGTGTTCAGTGTATTTATGAAATAAAAATACTCATGTTGAAACTCTCACTTACATACTACAAACAGATTGTTTTTCTTCACAAGCTCTAGAGGTATATGTCCAAATTATCACCATAACACACCCTCCCCTACCTGCTCTTCAATATTTTTTTAGGTTCATTTAGTTACCAATGTGCATCTTGTGTAATATCTGCTTTCTACAATTCAAGGTTAAGTGGAAGAATGCATCCTGACAAGCTACAGGCACAAGATAGGAGCTAGTCTATCCCAGGACAGACAGACAGGGAGACACACACACACACACACACACACACACACACACACACACACACACACACACACACACACACACACACACACACACACACACACACACACACACACACACACACACACACACACACACACACACATACACAGATAGTTTGGACATTAACAAATCACCTAGCATGTTATTTTAGGAAGAAATTACCACCCACCCATGCAAACACAGAAATAACATAAATTCAAACAAAGAGAACCCCAGTTAGGAACCAAATTATACAGCCAATTTCCGGGAAGCAGCAATTCTAACAGTCATAACCCTCCACTTACTGATATCTTTTTCCTGATATTTGATATGATTGATTGTTAATCAGTCAAATGTGAATTTAAAATGAAAGTCAAATAATTATGATAAAAACTGAGAGAAAACTTTAAAATACAGACATATAATAGTTAGGTCTGTGGCACACAGGAAAGGAGTCCTAACTGCAACCCACATGACTTGGGTTTGATTAATAGACCTAGTCCCCTAAGTAACTTACTGGGTAGCATTTTTCAGGCTTACCTATCTCACAGTGAAGGGAGAGGTCTTTTGCTTGGATTATAACCAGGGTGTAGATCTGAGACTCTAGTCTCAAGCAAAAAAAGAGTGAACTCATTGGCAGATCATCTGAGGAAAAAGTTATGTACTGACATCACTGCATGCTGGGTATGGGGTGAGTCTGTGAGTAGGGTATAAACAAAACAGGTTCTCACTGCTGCTAGAATGGTTCTGTACTAGGCTACCCTGATCTCCTGTCTGCCCACTCCCCAGATTTCCACAACCAAGTCACAAGTGAATGAAGCCTCATTTGGGGTGGGGAGGGAAAGCTGGTCAAGTATTAAGAGTATTGTTGTGGGAAATCAAGGAGGGGCTCAGACACCGGACAGTACTGGGGAGAAACAAAGAAAAAAATCAACAATATGTAATGCAGTTAAGTGTTTCTGCAGTGGGGTTATGCCTCCCTTCCTGCATTCCTAAACCCCTGCAAACAAAATATACTAATGCCAAGGTTACACTGTATTAGAGGTAGAAGGAACACTTGGTTTTCTACCAAAACTAAGTATTCCCTTTACTCCACATTAGTCAAGCTTACAGTTAGTAAATTTAGTTTGTAAGGGTGTGCCCTGTGCTCCCACATTGTGGCCACAGGGAGGTGCTGAAAATGCAGCCCCTTGCAGATACAAATGTTTTTTATTCATTTTTAAATTGACAGAACTGAATGAATGTAAGTTTTCAGCAGTAACACAGTTTCATACTGACACTTCCAGCACTGTGGTTTTTATTTCACTTCTTCAACTTTTTTATTCTATTGCATTCTATTAGCAGTTTGCCATTAAAACAAGTATGTATAGTAATACTCACAGAATTATAACTGGGGAACATGTACTAAAACAACTGAAAACCTTAGTTCTTCATCAGGTCTTTACCATGTCTCAGAGAGTGATCATCTCCATAGCACAAGTAAATTAGTACTGATTATCACATATTATATTAGTGACATAAGTCCAACACTCTTTAGAGAAAACTACATGTTAACTAAAGTGCAGGTATGGTCCACACTGTTTTTAGGTCCATCGAAATGTTTCACATAAAAAGTGAAGGTTTGCTTTCTTCCGACATGGCTTTAGCTGCACTGTCATAGTACATGTTTACAAAGGCTTTCCTAGTACCCTTTTCAACTGTAAGACACACTACATTAATAATATGTTGACTATTTAAAATTACATTTTTGAGATCTAATTGTACAACACTCATAAATTAGGTATTTACTTGGTTTTCCCACATATTGACAAAAGTTATTGCTTTGTTTCAGGTCGTCTTAAAGATCATGTGCTTACAGATATAAAAGCAGCCTATCAGTTCTGCATGCATTTCCTCAGTAGTTGCTTACCTTGGCTGTCTTTCTGCCATTTAAGTTTGCATTCTCTTTTTTCTTTTTAAAGAAGAACATTTCCAAAAAATGCCCTCCATAGCCATAATGTCCACTATCCTCATTAATTAGTCTGAGGGAAGTCCTGCTTCCTTGCTGATGTGCTGACATCATTTTGGGGTCAGCAGAGTCCATTACCTAGACAGCAAGAGGAAGAAAGGCATATGGAGAGAGGCTTTTCAGATTGAGGCAGTTTTACTGGTATTTTTCATCTAATTTTCAATTTTAAGGATAGTTACACATTGTTGGTTAATCCAATCTTCAAACCCACATGCACTCTGCATTCCTTTTATGTGGAAACAAATGTGAGGGCTGTTTCTGTTTCACTGTCACACAAGCACATCATGTGGAGCACAAAGTATATAACTTTTACTTGTCTATGATTTTGCCTAATGTCACTGAATATTACCTTTCATCTATCTGTGATTTTTGCAGAATGCACCTGATTTTGCTTCATATATTTAACAAATATGTATGTCCCTCATGAAACTTTATATTTTCTAGTAAACCACTGAGGATTAGTCAGACACTAATGCTAAATATTAAGAGTTTCATTTTGTTCAGAAAAGGCATGCTAATGCAAAACCTGTTCCATTAATAAACAAACATAATGCACTCAGCCCATGTGTAGCATTAACGTCATTTACGTACTTACAAAAAGGCAGAGGAAAGATCTCCAACCTACTAGTGCAGGAAAGATCCAGTTTTGCATCATAAAAGGTGACAAGTATGATGATGCAACTACAGGAAGTACTGCCCTCATAAGTCAGTTGAGAACCAAACTTTGTGAGCAGGAACAGTAAAAATAAACAGAATATCCAGTAAACTGGATTTGCAGAGCAGGAAGCCATCTTATCATCCCAGAAGAAAGAGAAAAACTACAGGTAAGAGGTAACTGCCAAAAACGTATTACACATTCCCAGTTTGTGTACTTTTTTGATTACATATACACACAACACTTAGATGTGTCTATGAATTTAACTAAAATGTATTTGTCCTAACCTGTGTACTGAGAGTGTTTGAGGTACTAACAGGGCAAGCAGGACTCCATGTGCCCACATTTTAACAGAATAACATTTTGGATGATCTAGTTTCAACACTTAGCTGTAACAATATTTCTAAGTTTATGTATCTGTTTGATTATGTACATGCTATACACTTTCGTATATATGTACTGAGTGAATCCTGGACATTTGTCATTTGTCATTTTGTGAACCTGTTTGATTATATACATGCTATATACATTTGTATGTATGTACTAAGTTAACACTGGACACTTGTCATTTCTCAGTTTGTGTACCTGTTTGATTATATACATGCTACACACTTGTGTGTATATGTACTGAGTTAATCCTGGACACCTGTTGTTTCTCAGTTTGTGTACCTGTTTGATTATATACATGCTACATACTTGTGTGTTTATGTACTGAGTTTATACTGGACACCTGTTGTTTCTCAGTTTGTGTACCTGTTTGATTATATACATGCTACACACTTGTGTGTATATGTACTGAGTTAATCCTGGACACCTGTTGTTTCTCAGTTTGTGTACCTGTTTGATTATATACATGCTACACACTTGTGTGTATATGTACTGAGTTAATCCTGGACACCTGTTGTTTCTCAGTTTGTGCACCTGTTTGATTATATACATGCTACATACTTGTGTGTTTATGTACTGAGTTTATACTGGACACATCATTTTTCAGTTTGTGTACCTGTTTGATTATATACATACTATACACTTTTGTGTATATGTACTGAGTTAATCTTGGACACGTGCCATTTCTCACTTTGTGTACCTATTGGATTATGTACATGCTATACACTTTTGTAGATATGTACTGAGTTAATATTGGACACTTATTCTTTCTCTGTTTATTTTAATTGTTTGATTATCCACATGCTATACATTTGTGTGTATATGTACTGAGTTAATACTACACACTGATTCTTTCAGGTTGTGTACCTGTTTGATTATCCACATGCTATACACTTGTGTGTATATGTACTGAGTTAATACTACACACTGATTCTTTCAGGTTGTGTACCTGTTTGATTATCCACATGCTATACATTTGTGTGTATATGTACTGAGTTAATACTACACACTGATTCTTTCAGGTTGTGTACCTGTTTGATTATCCACATGCTATACATTTGTGTGTATATGTACTGAGTTAATACTACACACTGATTCTTTCAGGTTGTGTACCTGTTTGATTATACACATGCTATACACTTGTGTGAACATGTACTGAGGTAATATTAGATACTTATAATATGCTTTCTCAGTTTGTCTACCTGTTTGATTTTATACATGCTATATACTTTTGTATATACGTACTGAGTTAATGCTTGTGCACCACTTGGTTGTGCTTTGAGAGAAGGCAGGATGCTAATAAGGAATCAAGTTGTTCAGGTATTTCAGTCTTTTAGCGGGGAGATTAAATTAATGGTAGTCTAAAGGGGCTTGGCTCAAGTCCATGCTAGGTACTTATTCTTTCTCAGTATGCATATCTGCCAGATTATATATGCATTACACACTTTCGTGTATGTACTGAATTGATATTTGAGTCACAGCAGGTTGTACATTGGCAGTGTTTAAAGCAATGATGTGCAGACTGGTTTACAGTGGTACAATTGTTAATGTAATGTGGTACTATTCTGAAGTGTCATAGTTCAAAACCTTATACCCTAATCCACTCAAGAACCAATTTTTTTGCTCCCTAGTGCTCCTTCGGCTGGCCATTAGCTGCTGCAATTAACTTCCAATTGCTCCTAACACTCCTGCTGGTACAACTCCCCAGACTACAGCTGCCATGGGTAAGAGAAAAGAAGAACGGTAGAGTAGTAAATGCATGGAATAACCCCACCACCACCACCAGCTGGGATCATCACTAGTGGACACAAAGGAGAAATAGTGGTGAAGCAGAGCAAGCCTCCACCATAATATATGCTGATTAGTATGACAGAGATTTTTTTAAGCTGTAGCCCCGCCCCTGCATGCTAATGTGTTGAGGCTGGGCATATGACTGAAGACTTGACTGCCATGGACCCTGTGGTAGATATAGCTCCTTAGCTATTCCATTTCTTCCAACCCCATTAACTTTCAAGTCTTGGGCTCACCAGAGCTTTAGAATGAGCTGCCTGTCAAGCATGATCCCACCCCACCCCTCAAGATGGGAATACCCATTCTCCCAGTCTGCACCATCAAGCACCAAAACTGAGTCACCTGGCTGGTATTCATGGATTTATCTCTCTAGATCACTGATGTCACTAATGCTTGATTATTTTCCAGTTTGCATACTTGTTTGGTTGTATATGTATACCCTATATACTTGTGGCTATTTACTAAGTTAGTATCTGGGTTACATTATGTTATGAAATGAGAGAGGTAAGGTAAACTGGTGGAACACCTTGACTTAAAATATCAGTAGTAAATAGCACTGTAATTAGGGGGTAGTCTGGGAGCCTAAAATTCAAGTCCCACCTGAAGCAACCAGTTCTTTCTGTTTGTGCATAAGTTCATATATGCACACCACTTGCATTTGTGTAGGATCTAAACATTTGTGTGTGATTGTGTTGTGCACTAACCCAGGTTAATACACTAATAAACTACTTAGGTCATCAGAGTTGTAGCTGGTATTGTAATATTAGTAGCATTTTCATATCCTGGATTCAGGTCTCAAATGAGATACTTGATATATATATATATATATATATATATATATATTTTTTTTTTTTTTTTTTTAGTTTGTGTACCTGTTTGATTAAATGTGCCCACTACATCCTTTTGTGTGTGTACAGCAGTCCTTGTGTGTGCAGTTAGTTAATGTATGTGCACCACTGGGCTCTGCAATGACAGAGATTAAGACAAAGAGATTTATACTCCTTCATTGGCACAGCTGTTACTGCTATGAAATAGTATTATGAAAGGCCTGGATTCAAGTCACAGATGAAAAATGTAATTCTTCTGCTGTTTGTGTACCTGTCTGATTTATATTTTTAATTAATATCTTTGCAGCACAGAGCTGTGCAATGGAAGAGATGAAGATGATGAGAGAAAAAGTCATTTTTATTGGTACAGCTCTAATATAATGGAAAGTTTTTTTTGAAGGACCTGTGTTGAAGTCCCAACTAAAATATTTTTTTGTTTCAAATTTTAATTATATGTTATGTTTTTTTTTTAGTTCTTTTTATTAACAATTTTATAATGCAATACAAAATGGTAACAGACAATGCACAACCAAGACAATAAGAATATACATAGACTTATACACAACAAATTAACTATTTACAGATACGCCTTATGTCTAACATAATAAATAAGTTAACAGAGGTTAAACTAGAATGAGACCAAATAAAGTATCCCAATATTCAGTAAAGTGTGTACTAAGTCTTTGGGTATATTTCAGATATTTGTGGGCAAGTAAGTGTTTGATAGCAAGTTGTTTAAATCCATCCCAAGTGAGTAGAGATCTAGCCTTCCAGTTAAGGGTGATATAAAGTTTGACAAGGAAAAAGAGTGTTATTAAGATACGAGTCTGCATTTTGGTAATCCTGTAGGAGGGATATGTAATATTGCAAATTTCCAAGACAAAGTAATTTTCTCATATCCCATTTTTTCCAATTGTACTCTAAGGAAGCACCAGAGTCTATAAGAGCATTTTCAACTCCAAAAATATGGACAGATGGATTCATTGTTTTTCAGATACAGGACTGAAAGTTGATTGGAGGTGGGTCTCAAACATATTAATTTTCTTTTCTATAGAAGATTTTTGGGAAAGGTACCTTTTTTATAATAAGATGCTTTAGTGATGAGAGTGCCTCTGATCATGGATTTTTAGGGAGGCCCAACAGATGTGAATGGGTAGTTGGTTATGTTCGATAGAGGTCAAGGCTTGGTCAAGGGTACATTCTACTTCCTGTAGAATCTCTCTGTTCTTTAATACATTAGGGTTAAATACCCAGCTATGGCCTCTATTTTTAATAGTTAGGTCTTTGGACCAGTCAGTAGTTAGAGTAATCTTTAGAGTGGTCCGAGAAGAACCTGAGTTCAATATGAAATAGAATGTTATAATTGAGAAGGATATTAGAGACATGGAAAAAATCCAGCCTGGACCACATCTTGTGGCAGTGTGAGTAAAAAGTGAATTTATTATTGGAGCTATTATTGGACTGGGAGGTATAGAGATCAAATAAATAAAAGTCATTCCTAAGTTCCATTATGGCTAAAGAAGCATAGTTGTTATGTTTGGTTTTAGTGCTTGCTCTGTCAGTTAGTGGATCTTGAATAGTATTCCAGTGTCCACCTAGAATATAGTAGTGGTTAAGAAAGGAAGAGACGATTTTGTAAACAGTCATGATAAATTCATGTTGTATGGTGCAAGGGGTGTATAAATTTAATAAGAGAATAGATTTGTCTAGATGTGAGCAGCAGAATGTTATGTAACACCATCTGCCTTCAGTATCTGAGTCGTAGTTTTCAATTTCCTGGGGGAAGTTCCCTTTCACTATGATAGCTACCCCTGAGCAATTCATGTTCTTGCCAGAGGCTATGATAGACTTAATCCATTTCTTCTTGAGCGCAGAATTCCATTGTTCTGGTAATAAGTGTGATTCCTGCACTAGAGTTAGGTTGGCTTTAGATTTAAAGACCAAGTGAAAAAATAATTTTATTTTATTTTCCATCTGAATCCCCTTAATATTCCATAAATCAATTGTCTACATGGAGTTGAATTGTTTTTGGTTACATTGATAAGGAGAAAGGGGAGAAATATGACAGGAGATTGGGGGGGTAAGGTAGAGAATAGGAACTAGATGTAAGTTTTGTGGGTCTCACTTAAAGTGTAATTAAATAATTAAGTATAGTACAGAAAGTGTTACAACCTGTGTTGAACTGCATGAAAGTAATTTGAATAAAGTCTGCTATTCCATTTCGTGGAGTCACTTCTCCAAGGATAAGCAAGATAAACAGTATAATATAACCATAAATTTTCATCATGAAATTAAACTAAGAAATAGGTATAGTTGTTAACATTTCACAACTGACAATACCTGACAGATCATACAGAGAAAGACTGTAAACATTTCACATGTATAGCAGAGAAATTACACATTTACCATCTGTCAAGTTCAAGTTGAACTGTCTTGAACCAGGTCTCAGTTACTGCACAGATATCAATGTTCTCCATTTTTAGGAGTGCCTCGAGAGAGTGCATTTTAAGGTTTAGACTTCTAGCATTGAGTAGCATTACCTTCAGATTTTGCATGCTTGTATCTGTTACGGTGGTGGTTTTGTCCTTTGAACCTTGCCTAAAAAAAGCACTATAGGGGTGGCAAGAGCTTTAGCCAGTAACCTGAATCCCAGGGATGACAGGAGCAGACCATCTCTGGCAAAGCATCATGGTCTGTCGATCATGTCATCCCAGGCAGACAGATACTAGATCCCCTTTGAATGACACCAGAAGCTTAGCCAATTGTTGAAGTCAATCATTTTGTCCTTACATTGTGGTATCATTCTGGGGGAAGGTAGGATGTTACTCAGGGCTAGGGTAATACCTGCCTGGACCATATGATCCGAGAGCTCTTCCATGTCTCTTTTCATGTAGTCCAGGGAGGTACATCTCAAGTCATTCACTCCAACATGGACAATGATAGAGTCGTATTTGTTCTTGTTGTGGAGTGACTTGAGTGCATGCGTTATGTGGTGGATCCTGGCACCCGACAGGCAGCTGACTGTAATTTTCTCCTTGTTCAGCCTGGTGAGTGGGACATCAGTGTGCCTGACTATAGAGTCACCTATGACTAAAGTATTGGGTACGTTGTCTTGCCTTAGGGGCTGTTGTTCGGTGGCACACTGGTGTTGTGAGTTATGTGTCACTTTGGTTGTGACTGGTATTTGTTTGCATTTCAGCTTCAGAGGTCCTTGTTGCTTGGGCAGGTTAATGTTAAGGGCCTTCGCATATGTGGGTTTAGTGTTGCTATGTGTGGGTGTTGGTGTTGGTTGTGAAGGACTATGTGTTGCTTGAGGTGTAGTGCAGGTGTTAACCTTCTCGTCTTGACTGTCTAGCACAATCTTGGCTGGAGAGAGCTTTGCTTCCAGTTTGGCTATGTAAGTGCATCTCTCGCAGGTTGTATTGTTGGGTGGTAGGAGGAGAGGATTGTCTGTGTACATGAGGCAGTTGCTGCATTGCCCCAGTATGCCCAGATTCACCAGGTGGACAGAAAAAATCACCGGAAGCTGACCCTAGGACATACCTGTTTAGGTGCTTTTTTTTGTAAAGTACAAGAGCTGTTTTCCCTTACCTTTGCAAGATACTTTGCAATTATAGGCTGTTTAGTGCCTACAATTAATTTCTCCTTATTAACAAGGAGAGTTGAGTGTTTGTATCAGTTTAAGGCTTCCTAGTGCTTTCCAGCAGGCTCTAGACAGCTAGTTGTAAAGGCTGTAGTGCTAGTTTAACTTCCTCCAGGTTTGAAAGTTCAGTTTTGTTCTTACTGGACATTTTACTAGATTCTTGCTGCTTACCTGTTCTGGGTCTTTTGGGTAAAGTGTCTTTTTCTGGAGAAGCAATCAGTGAGAATTTAGCTTTAGAAGTTTGAGTGTCCACAGAGTCAGCATCAATCGGCATTTTTGTCTTCTTTGTATTATTTTAGCCTGAAGAATGTAGCAGAAGCAAGCACATGGCAGAGAGCAAGTAGAGCACATCTATTGAAGAGCCCACAGGATCCGAGGTAATCTGCTTATTTTCAAAGTACTGCTTAAACTCTCAAGTACTTGAATAGTTTGCATGCATAGAGTGAGTTATCTAGTTGTTTATTTTGAGCAGAAAAAATGAATTCTCTACCTTAGAAGTTAGAGACTAGTATTAGCTTTGAAAGAACTTAGAAATAGAAGTGTCTGTAGGACAGCGGCCATCTTAGTCTCCCAACTAACTAAAATATTTAATATTTTCTCAGTGTGTGTGTGTGTGTATATATATATATATATTTATATATATATATATATATATATATATATATATATATATATATATATATATATATATACACATACACGAGTGAGTGTGTGTGCATGTGTGCGTGTGTGGCTTATGTATCTTGACTGGCCATGTACTCGCACCACTATGATATGACGCATTGTTACTGTAGGTTGTACAATAAGAGATGCCAAAACACACAGCTTTAGCATAGTATAAGGAACATGCTGAATACCCTCCAAAATTAGCAGAAAACGAAGTTATACACTACTGTAAATGCTGTAACTCACTTCAAGCTGCGACACCAAATAAACAGAAGTGACACAGTGAAGTTCCTAAAAGCTTTTAAAGCTCTTGGAGAGGTATATGTAGCTTCTGGCCACTGTCTGTGTTGCAGCTCTAGTGTTTTACAGCTTTCAGACCTGTAAAACACATAATGCTCCCACACTTTTCTTCTGTGTAACTAGCAGAACATCAGAGCAGCTGAAACTTAATGAACTAGAAAATATATGATTTTTTTCCTGTTGTAAGTACTTGTTATGCGCTTTTGACAAAGATAATTCTACCCTCAAGATCATTTTCCTCTGGTCTTGACACCCGCTTCTTGAACACATAATACAAAGGATTATGATTGGGTCTCTGATCATAACAAAGTGGTTATGTGTTCAAGATACTGATGTCAAGAATTTACATTGAGAGTGGAGAGAAGCAAAGCTCAAGAGGTGAATCATGTCTGGTAGTTGGCTTAGAGGCTTAAGGATCTGTTTCTTGTGATCAAGTGGTGCAAGGTTTGAGTCACTCAGTCTCTGTTGCCTAACTGTGTGATACTGAGCACATCACTTAACCAGACACCACTCCTGGTCTGAGACTAAAAAGGGTCCTTGGGGATCAGTGCTCTACCCCAGGAAGCAAATACAAATAAAATAAATCCATGCTGAAAATACATAACTGATTTATAATTGGAGGCATGATCATAGCTCTTTGTAATGCATCAAGCTTCGTCTATTCAATGTGATATATAAGTTACAGTGAAAAAAAGGAAGGAGGATGAATCATTTTAAGTTGTGAAGGCCATAAAACACTTACCGCTGTTACAAAGACAAGCACACAAAAGTGAAAAGTGTCCATGTAACACATAAACAAAAGCTTGTTAAAACACTTCGCTCTTACCTTATGTTTTATTTTTTTTGCATGACACCGAAGTGCATAATAACTTTTAAATATGTTAAAATGCTTCAGATGCTGTTCTGTGGTGGTCACTGTCAGGGACAGCTCATGCTATTGGATTGCAGGACTGCAGCCCCCCCAGCTGAAAATGAAACACAAAAGAAAAAAGAAAATAAAAAATAACATGAAAAGATTCACAGAACGGACTCTGTGCATGCGTGTGACCATTCCTGGAACTACACACACATGCGTGCAGAATCTGGACTGAGTTAAGAGCAGTCCAGATTTGACAGAAGGCAGCAGACTGCAGAAATGCCCAGAAGTCTGTGCAGTCAGACCCGCATAGACTGGAAGGGGACTGGACTGCAACATCTGCAGGCTGAATATCTAGCCTGTTATTGCGGGAAGATAACTGTCTGGGACTTATTCTTCAACAGGTAAGGTGTGTGTGTGTGTGTGTGTGTGTGTGTGTGTGTGTGTGTGTGTGTGTGTGTGTGTGTGTGTGTGTGTGTGTGTGTGTGTGTGTGTGTGTGTGTGTGTTTGTGTCATGTAAAATGCCCCAGATAAATATACCTGGTGGCTAGAAAGACTCGGGCAGCAGTAGTAGTTAGAGAATAACTCAGGCTCAAACTCTGTACCTTGGGTGCAGGTAGCAAGATCCTGAATTCCCTACCCACCATCACTTGTGAAAACTGTTAAAAGTTTTGCCTCATATTTTTGTTCTGCTCATCATAAAATATGTGGTTTTCTGGATTTAACTCACTAAATAATGACAGGCATTTCAATTTCAGACTTCATATTCTTCAGAAAGTACAGGGTAACATAAAACCTTTTATTCTAGCAATTTTCTAAATTTATAAGATCAATATTTGAAATGTGTCCCTATTTTTGGGTCTGTATTCCCCCATTATTGGCTTTGTCCAGCTTTTTTGTGCTAAGAGGTTGAGAGCTATGGTGAGAACTGAATTCACTGAATATGTTTGGGGGCTGTATTCCCGCATTATTGGCTTTGTCCAGGTGCTTTGTGCTAAGAGGTTGAGAGCTAGAGTGAGAACTGAATTCACTAAATGATAGCCATTTAAGTTTCAGTCTTCCCATGTTTCAAGAAACAGTTGATTTGGCATAGTGGTGTGTTGCTCTGACTGTAGTGCACAGGGTCCTGGGTTCAAGACTTGGCAGTAAAATGCATGGCGGTAACACAGCATTTTATTCCAGCAACTTTCCAAGATCATACAAGCAATGTTTAAAATGTGTCGCTGGTTTTTGGGCTTTGGCTTTTTCCAGATTTCTTGTACTGCAAAGTTGAGAGATACAGTTGAGTGTCGAGTGGATTTTACAAGGAGCAGAGAGCTTCAGGGGAAGAGAAGTTTAGTGCTGCTTATGCCGAGTCTGCTTGTATTGTTAATAGCACAACAGGTATTGTACTTTTTTTTGATGCAGAAGGCTGTGGGTTCTACTCCCACAGTATGTAGATACATTGCTGATACTGTGCTGTGTTGTACTTTTAAACGGGGTGGTTTCTGCAGTCCTGAGAATGTCCTCATGGAGATACCTAGTAACTATGAACCTGTTATCAGTTTGCCATCCATTCCCTATTGCAATATTGCTAGCTTATCATTTTTTAATGTAACATAGGACATTTATTCCTCAAGGGCAACAGGCACTTTATTTGTAGATGAAACAATGAAATATAATGTTGTTTGCTAGCAGCAACCTCTTCATTAGTTACAGATCTCTTTAATGTGGAATTGTTTAGATGACTTTTACTTCTGCAGAGATTGTGCATATTTACCGATACTGGTGGATTGTAGAAGTTTGAGTTGACTTTTATGATGGAAATGTTCTGAATGGGGCAGTTTTGTCATTATTGGTGCATGCATTTTGTTTCATTGTTTACTAGAAAATATTCAAAACAATAAATTTAAAATGCCCTCTAACAACTGTACTGTATTATACAAGGAATATAATTTAATACAATCAGGAAGGTATATCAAAGAACACATGTATGTTTCCTGTGCAAGGTGCCTATGATTTGAAAACAGCCCAAAGTTAATCTTTATCTGCCACTGGCCAGATGTATTTTCTTTGAATGTGTGTTTCAATGCTGTTTCAATGAATGTGAGTTTCAAGGGCAGAGAAGTTTTAATGCTAAGTCTGTTTTCATTGTGAGACTGCATTGCTTTGTTTAGCAGATATCTATTAGTGTTTGTGATGTAAAATGTAAAATAAAAATTTTAAATGAAATCCAAATCATCATAGAAGTAAAGCAGTATTCACATTACAGTGTTTATGGCAAATGGAGTGAAATAGCCAAATAATGAGACATTGGAATGGCTGCAGGGGGGAGGCCCCATTCGACCAAACTCAAAGACAGCCCTGGCTGAACTATATCTCTCAACTGTCCAGATTTTTGCAGAATGAATAGATTTTGCCTCTTATTTTTGGTTTGTTCCTCATAAAATTTGTGGTTTTCTGGCAAATAATTTAGGAATGAAGTCACTAAATAATGACAGACATTGAGTTTCAAACTTCATACCCTTCAGAAAAATGCATATTAAAGCAAGACCTGTTATTTTGTCAACTGTCTAAGTTTATACAAGAGCAATTTTTAGTACTGTTTGTATGTTCCCCCAATATATATGGCCTTGTCCAGATTTCATGCATTAAGAGGTTGAGAGGTACGTGCAAATAAATTGCTTTATAGAATCAGGTATATCTAAACCTCTCAACTGTCCCCAATTTTGGCACAAAAATAATTCCTCCGCAAAATGGCAAATTTGGAAGAAATCATGGAGGGTTTACAATTAATAAGTAATTGTAATGATCAGAGTTATAGATTACTTTTAATTTCAGAAATGCATGTATAGTCTCTTATTTTGTCAGCTGCCCAAGTTAACAGTACTAATATTAAAAAGCGTCCCTTCTCTGACAGGTTCCCAGCTGTATTGTGTGGCTATTTTATATTTTTGCATCACATTTTTGGTCTGTTTTATCATAAAATTGTGGTTTTCTGCCAAATTAGTGTCAAATCATTAAAGATTGAAGTTACAAAATAATGACAGACATTTGAGTTTCAGATTTCATATCCTTCAGTATGAATGTAAGACCTACTATTCTATTATATTTCTAAGTTTATAAGAGCAATATTTAAAATTGTCCTTATTTTTGGGCCTTTGTCCCACTTCTATTTATGGTTTTGTCCAGATTTCTTGCTCTGAGGTTGAGAGGTATGACAAATGTGTCAGGGCCATCACCATCAGCCAGAGACATTTCAAACTGTGACATACTTGTTGTACCCCACTCCCCCATGTAGTGACTCTGGATGTGTCCAAGCAAGGCAAGGAGCAGTTATGAAGTGTAAGTCTACAGAGTATTCCTCCATCCAAGGTAGGCAGAAGTACTACAGTGGCTTTTCATCTGTTCTTGATTTTGCAGAATGTTCTTGTTTTCTGTCATATTTTTATACTGTTGATTTATGCTTCTTCTTATTCAGAAAATGCATGTTGTTGCAGTGCCTGGTCTGTGTTTAACTAGCAGTGCTTTAATGACCATCGGATAAGCTTGTCTGAGATTGTAAGATGCAAGTAAGCTTTAATAAGCACGTTGTTAAAGAATTACCAACATTGAAAGCCTTTTTGTTGTCGCCATGCAGAGAATATTTACATAACTAGATAGCGTAGACGCCTTGGGTATTAAAATGCATATGACAGTATTTGTAATAAAGGACAGGATTACAATATTTTCAGAACCTCATTACATTTGTTGGAGACTTGCAGTCATCTTTGCAGGCTTTACATGTAAACTAAACAAAATCCCACTCTATCATGTGTGGTCCATAACCTGTGCAGTAATCCTTTAAGCAATTTATCTTGAGCTTGTTTATTGTTTGCTGTTCATTTTTTACTTTGATCATATTTTCCCCATGAAACAAGTAGATAGTTGTTAGGCAGCAGGTCTTTTTTGGATAAGAAACATTTTTACAAGTGAGGGTATCACAGAGATTGCTACTTTCAGCATGTTACTTGGTACTTTTATAAAGCTGAATATAAATTATAGTTAGAACTACAGTGCAAGGAGAAGTGATTTGAGTTGAGTGCTGCTTGTTTTTTTATACTTGATTTTGACTGGCATTCCAGTAATGTATTTAAAAAGTAATTTATTTTTTCATGCCTCACAACCTTTTTGTTTCTATCTAGATATTAAGTAAGCTGTCATGTAGCCAATGTATTGAAATATTTTTTTTCTTCTACACTTCATTTTGACTTGATTGGACTCTTGTAATGATTGTTTGGCATCCAGGGCAGTGTATTTAATTAAAGTCACAGTTTTTGCAGTTTTTAGCATAGCTCCACCCCTTTCTGGGTGACCACACACCTTCTTGTTGGCCCCACCCATTCAGTTGTCTCCTGCAGTAAGGTTGCCACCTGTCCTGTTGTCAGCGGGACACTCACAGGTTAAGCCACCTTATCCCGTTGCCCGCTGTATCAAGTAGTGGGACCTGAAAAGTTCCGCTTTTGTGATCACACTGAATTGCCGTGGAAAAGTTGCAATTATGTCCGGCTTTTTCACGGCAATTCAGTTACGTCACCAACCTGGACCTGCAGGCAAAGCTGCTGCCTGTTAGGTCCAGGTGCTTTAATTCTTGCAGTAATTGGCTGCAATTCACAAAAGGGGTAGGGATTGGGGCAGGGAGAGCCCTGCAAAGATCGTGGCTGTAGGAGCACTTTGTTTTAAGTGCTTCTACAGCCGCTAAAAAAAGACAGATTTTTTTATTTTTTTTTTTATAACAAGCGATCCAGCCAGCCAGCCAGCCAGCCATCCTCCTCTAGCCAGCCGTCCTCCTCCTCCACCCATCCAGCCAGCCAGCTAGCCATCCTCCTCCATCCAGCCAGCCAGCCATCCTCCAGCCAGCCAGCCATCCTCCTCCTCCATCCATCCATCCATCCATCCATCCAGCCAGCCAGCCAGCCATCCTCCTCCAGCCAGCCAGCCATCCTCGTCCTCCATCCATCCAGCCAGCCATCCTCCTCCTCCATCCATCCAGCCATCCAGCCAGCCAGCAATCCTCCTCCTCCATCCAGCCAGTCAGCCAGCCATTCTCCATCCAGCCAGCCAGCCAGCCAGCCATCCTCCATCCATCCAGCCAGCCAGCCATCCATGCAGCCAGCCATCCATCCATTCATGCCGCCAGTCATACATCCAGCCAGGCATCCATCCATTAAGCCATCCATCCAGCAGCTACTCTCACCAACCAGCTAGCAACTCCAGCCAGCCATCCATCCAGCCCCCAGCCATTCATGCAGTCAGCCATCCATCCAGCCATGCATCCATTCATTCAGCCATCCATCCAGTCATTCATCCATCCAGCTGCTACTCCCACCAACCAGCTATCCACTCCAGCAGCCATCCATCGTACTCATAACAGCATCTCTTTCATCACTCTGGTGGTGATGTCATGGTAGTGGGTGTGGCCAGTGTCATATTGCCCACACCCCCATGTCCCACTTTGGCCCGCTTAAAAGGTAGCAACCCTATCCTGCAGCCCCCCTTTGATTTGAAGTCACCAGCCGCCACTGGTCACTGTTGTGTTCTAGTGTGAAAATACAGCTTAATTGCATTGAAAGGTGCTTAACAAAACGTAATACCTTTCTTATGACTTTTTCTAAAGTTTAGAGCATAACATTATGTTTTCAGTAACTTATTCCATTATTTTTAACATTTTATGATATATATTTTGCATGCATTTGTTTGCTTAGAAGTTTCTAGTATTTGGAACACTGAGTCTGCAGTGAGAAAAGTGATTTCTGCCTAATTAGTTCCAATTCTTCTCATATTTCCTTTAACCAGGGTTGTTGTTTTGCACTGCTGTTGTTTCTTTAGGACTGTAATATCTCATCAGCTTCCTCCTGGGTAGTGAACTAATGGTCCAACATATGGAAAACTTTAGCATTTTTTATTTTTTATTTTTGTTTATATCAGTATATACTTTCATTCATAATAATGCTATGGAAATATACCTGGGGGTTTGTTCAGATTCTGTTACAAAATCTTTTTTTTTTTGCTTTAAGTGATAGAATAGTGGTTAATAGATATATTCCTCAATAGTGAACAAGTACAGTTTACCTAAAGTCTGTCTTACTGAATCATACTATACAGCACATGTCTCTGATTTACAAGGAAAGCCCTGTTATAAAATTGGTTTTCTATAAACGCACCTTCCAATAATTGTAACCTATTAATATGAAGGAGTAAAATGTACATGCCTTTTAAATGAGCACAGGCAGTTTATAATATCTTACCTGATCATATCTTTCTGTGCAGGATACAGTGCAAACATAAGTGAATAAAGTGCTCGTATGAACTTTTGCCATCCTGACTAAGCTTGTCGTGCTGGTTTAGGGATTGCTAAAGCAGTACTTGAAATGGGAGGTAGACCAAAGTGATATGATTTCTCACTCTAGTACCTTCTGCACCCCACCTTCCCACACTTGCACACACACACACACACACACACACACACACACACACACACACACACACACACACACATATTCAGTTTCAGAACAAAGTGTAAAAATAAATTGAACATCACTGGAAGAAACACATCAGATTTAAGGACCTGCATGCTTCGGTCACTTTTTATCTGGAATTGCATTCCAGCAGTGATTGTTGCTAGGAAATGCTTCTTGATAAATATTTCTCATCCTGCAGTTCTCAGAGTAGTACTCCAGCCTTACCACTATAAATATGAGTCACTTTTTCACACAAATTAAACTTGCCTTTCAGTCTTCAGATGCTAAATTAATAGGTTTAATGCACTAAAGCTAGATTTTTAATATTGAAACTAAATTAGATTTAATCTATGTGACACCCACATCTGGAGAACCATAACACCAAGCATTAAAATTCTTGTCTTTGGTAGATAATATCCCCAGCGTACTATTTTTTATCGCCTTTTATCATTCATTTCTTCCAGTGGCTTACTGGGCTGTCAGCACATTACTAGTAGCACTCCACTCACTTAGTCACATCAAAAAAATCTTATGACAATGCAGGATGGTTCCACTAACAGCAGAAGCAAAAGGAATATAGTTTTAGCACAGGATCTGACATCTTCTGCTTTCAGGGACAGGAAAGAAAAATAAACAAAGTAAGCTAAACTGAGAGAAATAGGTTCTACTGTGGATCACCAAAATGCACAACACAGAGCATCAGAATCCATCCATCCACAACCCCTTTTTTCCCATTTTTCTGCACATGGAGTCGGGGTGTCACTTCAACAGTGACAGTCATCTAAAGCCAATGTTTACACCACTGGGTGGCTAGCCCTGTCATGGTAGTTCTTTCACACACTCACACCAATGGCCAATTTAGATTGTCCAAGTCATCTACTGCATGTCTTTGGAGTGTGGGAGGAAACCGGAGCTCCCAGAGGAACCCCATGTGCACAGAAGGCACCCCAGCTAAAAAAATGAACCGGGGAACCTCTTGCTGTGAGGCAAAAACACTATCAGCTGTACAACTGTGCCACCTGGAACATCAGAAATGCCAAAAAATGCCTGAAAAATACAGAACGGCAAACTTATATATGCCTACTCTATGGCTGCACCAACTCGGACAATGAAGAAATCTCCCAAAAGAAGAGAATCAGTGCTGGTGTACAATTATAAATCGCACCAACAGTGATTTTCTGTGAAAACAGCTTTCAACGTCTTTTTCTGGAGGCAACTGACACTTGAAGAATTTCACCTTGATCACCTGTAGAGAAGAGAAGGACTCAGTTTGCTTTTGTATTCATTATAATTTTATATAGAGCCTTGAATCCTCTGGGAGGTTATATAGTTACATCTTACATTTGATGGCATGAGAATTTATTTTCATAAATGTAGGTTCTGTATAGTTTACTGATACGTTTTCACTTGGGACCATGATGATGAAAACTAAGTATAGGTAGGCTGGAGCCAGTACTACAGCAGAGGCTGTCATGAAAATGGAAGAAATGGCTGAGTTATAAAGGAAGAAGGACTTGAACCAATATAACTCTCCTTCAGTCTTAAAACAAAATTAGGGAGAAACTGGACAGAACACTTACTTACATGAACAGAATATTCAGGTATTTCTTGAAGCCAGATTAACAACTTTGGCAAACATGATTTGGTTGTGAGATGCTAAAATAAATATAGTCTCAACAACTCTGATTTACAAAATTAAATTTAACAAATCAGGCCAGCGAATACTGAAAATGAATAAATACACTCTGGTAATACTTGTATATTCAGTCTGCATGAAAAATTTGAGAGGTTGGACCTAATAAGACTTTTAAAGCTCTAGTTGTCTAAAACCTTACAATTATTCAAAAAGATCATTTCAACTTTATCACAACAAAGAAGAGCTGTGAAAGTTTTGATGCAGTAAGGATGAAACTTAACTTTACGCATTCACTACTCTCTTTTATTGTTCATAGGTTCATTGGTACTAGGCTATCAGCCCTAGGACCTATACAAGCCTAGCCATAACAATTCCCTGGTTATTTCTTCCCACAGTATTTACTTCCCTGGACCCCTGTCTAGCAGGGCGACTGACGTGATCCCCGGGATGAATTTCCTTTCTCCCATCCAATCATCAAAGTTCCTTTTGAAGAGGGCCAAAGAGGCACTCTGCTTGACATGTATGGGCAGTCTATTCCAGAGTCTGGGGAGTCTCTGGATCAGGAACTTATCCCTCCAGCATGTTTTGTTTATTGTGATGACAAGGTTTAGATCCCTGGAGTGTGTGGCTCTGAGGGATTTGGATTTCTTTAAGTGTAGCATGTCCAACAGCTCCGGGTTTGACATGGCCTTGTATGTTAAGCAAAGATCGCCTCTGAGTAGACAATATGCAACAGAGTATAGCTGGAGTTTTTTAAGGCAGTCAGCATAGGGCATCTGCTTTAGGCCTGTGATTCTTTTAGTGAGGTATTTCTGCATCCTTTCCAGTTGTTGCATATGTCTTGAGAGGTACATACCAAATGGGGCATTGTATTCTATAATGGGTCTAATGAGGGATGAGTACAGTGGGACAATGACCTCCTTTTTTTCTGGATGAAAAGCTCTTAGTGATGAGGTGTGCCACGTAGAAGGATTTCCTGACTGTTGTGGCGATGTGGTTATCGAAGGTAAGACCACTGTCCACCTGTGTCCCTAAGTCTCTTATCACAATTTCGGTGTTTAATGTACTGCCACCTATGTGGTAATTCATGGGTACATGTTTTTTCCCAAAGGGGATAACTATACATTTCACGGCATTGAGCTTGAGCCCATGGATCTGGCACCAAGCATCTGTTTCTGTAAGGCCCTTTTGTAGAGTATCCACGTCATTTGGGGACTCAATAGTGGATCCCAGTTTGCAGTCATCTGCGAACTTTCTTAGCCAGAGTCCCTTTGTGTTGGCCTGTACTTCAGAGAAGTAGATGCCAAACAAGAGCGGTCCCAGGACTGAACCCTGAGGTACTCCACTTGTCACTTATCTGGAGCTGGATTTGGAGTCAGCTACTTTTAGAGTGTGGGTTCTGTCAGTAAGCCAGTTGGCAACCCATCGAGTGACGTAGGGATTAATGCCCAGCTTAGTAAGTTTATCTATGATTCCAGAGTGGGGGATGGTGTCAAAGGCCTTGGGGAGGTCCAGATAGGCTGTGTGGATTGCCTTACCCTTGTCCACGGCTCTGGAGACTAATTTGAAGAAGTCAATCAGGTTCAGGAGACAAGATCAGCCCTTCACGAACCCAAACTGGGAGGGGTGCAGTGTTTGAAGGTTGCCAATGTCTTTGTTTATTAGTTCCATGATAATACGTTCCATGGCCTTGCAGATCAGGCTCATCAGACTGATGGGGCAGTAGTTCCCGGGATCCAAGGTGGATCCCCCCCTTGTGGAGTGGTATAACTGTAGCTGTACGCCACTCAGTGGGCACAAACCCTGAGGTGAGGGTATGATTAAACATGACATTTAGGTGATGTGCCAGTTCATTTTGTAGTTCATGTAGTAGACAGCCCGGGATGTCATCTGATCCCATGGATGCTGTATTCTTAGCTTTGGATAGTGTGTTTCTTACCTGTGTGGCTGTTATTACTGGAATTTGGCAATCTTCCAGTATTGAGATGGGCCATTTAGGGGGTGAGAGGGGGGTGAAGTTGGCACTGAATCAATCTGCCAGGATATTGGCAATATCCTTGGGATCAGTACATTTTTGGCATTTTCTGGCTTGTTAAACTTGATTTCTGTGTTGGTAACTGTATTTAGAACACAACCTAGAGCTGATTACTGAATTTCCTGCCTGCACTTATTTTTAAATTTTTTTTTTCTTAAAACTTGCATTTTATCTGTCTTGTGGCCTAGCACTCAAGTGTGGGGTCATTTACTGCACTGTTCTAACTTGTTGATACTTGTGAACCTCTGCTTTCCTTAAAAAGAACAAAAAAACAAAAAAAATCTTGCTTTTTTCCCACTTTTCTGAGATTTAAAAATGTTCAGTTACAGATTTGCTGTTCTGAACTGTTTGTAAGTTTCTTGGAGGCCATTGTTTGCTTGGGCTAAAGGTAAGTCTCTGTGTTCATCAGTGGCAGTGATAAACATTGAGCAGCCTGCCTGCCTCTGTGGGAGTGGTTACTGCCTTGAAACTGGAGTTTTATTGGCCATTTTGGGTCATTTCCAAACTCCTTGATCTCCCTCTCTTAAAACCTGATTGCCTCGTGGTTTTGGTGTCTTTTTGGACTTGTTGGCTGCTGGTGAAGCACCCACCAAGAGGAGAAAATGCTGAGAGAAGAAAGGAGCCACTTTTGAGATTTTAAGTATTTTGCTTCAGATTATTTGTTAAGTTTTTCTGCATTGTCGCCTACTTTTGAGCATTTTCTGGCTTGTTAAACTTGATTTTTGTGTTGGTAACTGTATTTAGAACACAACATAGAGCTGATTACTGAATTTCCTGCCTGCACTTATTTTTAAAATCTTTTTTTTTTCTTAAAACTTGCATTTTATCTGCCTCTGGCCTAGCACTCAAGTGTGGGGTCATTTACTGCACTGTTCTAACTTGTTGATACTTGCGAACCCAGTCTCACATAATACCATCACAACCTCAAACCATACACATAAACACACAAAGACATACTCGGAGGCTCTGATCAAAAATCTACCAAAACAGCAGAGGCCACCAAAGCAGACACCCAAACAACTACCACCTCAGAACACAACACCTGCAACACATAGACCACACAGTTAGAGTGTCAAGCAGTCACAGCCCTTAAGGCCAAACACAATGCCAGACACACTAGTCAATGGTGACTCCATAGTCAGACACACTGACGTCCCGCTCACCAGACTGAGTAAGGAGAAGGTCACAGTAAGCTGCCTGTCGGGTGCTAGAATCCG
Organism: Protopterus annectens; assembly: GCF_019279795.1. NCBI lineage: Eukaryota > Metazoa > Chordata > Ceratodontiformes > Protopteridae > Protopterus > Protopterus annectens. The sequence continues at coordinate 179,202,742 of NC_056738.1, forward strand.
CCACATAACGCATGCACTCAGGTCTCTCAACAGCAGGTACAAGTACGACTCAATCATTGTCCACGCTGGTGTTAACGACCTGAGGCACCTCCTTGGACTACATGAAAAGAGACATAGAGGAGCTCTCTGATTATGTAGCCCAAGCAGGTATGACCCTGACCTTGAGCAGTATCCTACCTTCACCAAGAATGATGCCACAATACAGAGATAAGATGATCAGCTTTAACAATTGGCTTAAACTCTGGTGTCATTCAAAGGGGATCCAATGTTTGTCTGCCTGGGATGACATGCTGGACAAGCCACGCTGCGCAAGGGACAGCTTGCACTTGTCACCCTGGGATTCCGGATTTTGGCAAAGGCTCTTGCCACCCCATAGTGCCTTTTTAGGCAAGGCTCAAATTCTAAACCTACCACCCTAGAACAAAACAAAGAAAAAAAACTAAGGGTAATGCTGCTCAATGCCAGAAGTCTCAACCTCAAGATGCACGCACTCGAGGCCCTTCTCAGTATGGAGAACATCGATGTCTGTGCTGTGACAGAAACCTGGTTCAAGGCTCCTGAGAGCACCCCAGCACTATCAGGTTTTACCTCATATCATGCGTTCCGGCCCCAAAACCCGGACAATACCAAGAAAGGAGGAGGGGTATCCATATTCATCAAGGACACCCACACCTCAAGATTGGTGGCATCGCACGATGCATCGGAAACCATCCAGGTGCAATTAACCATAGGCAAGACTGCTCTGTAATTTGTAGCATGTTACAGGCCACCCTCACAAACTCAGGAACCTCATATGGCCTTCCTGAAAACACTGGAGGGGATAAATGTATCTACGAACACCATCATACTAGGTGACTTCAACTACCCTAATATAGACTGGGAACACTACTCAAGCCCAAACACTCTAGCCCAAAAGTTCCTGGAATTCATAAACTCAAATGCCATGGAACAACTAGTCACCATCCCCACAAGAGGAGAGAACATACTTGATCTCATCATCACGAACATGGGAGCACAATGTTCAACGCCAGAAGTATACCCCTCACTGGTGAGATCTGATCACAAACTAATCTCGCTGGAGGTCCTCATCTCGCCCCCACCTGAAATGAAAAAGACCACAGTAAAGAACTTCTCGAAAGCCGACTTCACACTTCTAAAGACTAGTGTGGTCTCCTTTAAGGCCCCTGAGCCGGTGTTAACATTACTCAAACCGCTGAATCACTTACAAATGCCTTCTACCAGCACCTGCAGGGCTGCATGGATCAGGCAATCCCAAGCAAAACAAAGACTCTTTGTACCAAAGGCAAGCGTCCAGTCTGGTGGACCCCAGCCATAAACAAACTCTACAACAAAAGGAGAAAGCTACTACAAGATAGAGCAAAATCCTTAAAAGGTAAGACACCGCTGATCACTATAATTAAAAAGCTAAGAGCTCTCATAAAATCATCCAAAGCTAATTTTGAGAAAAAAATAGCTAAGGACTCTAAAGACAACCATAAGGCATTCTTTAGCTATGTCAGAAACCTAGGAGGAAACTCCCAGATATGCTCAGAATTAGTTCAAAATGATGTGAAGATTACTGATCCTACAGACATTGCTAACATACTGGCTGACAGGTTCAGTGCAAACTTCTCCCGCCCTCCCCCACTAAAGGAGAGATATCTATACCAAATGATTGTAGCCCCCCAAACATCTCTAACGCCCAGGTGAGAACTGCTCTCTCCAAGGCAAAGAACACAGCATCCATGGGACCTGATGGTGTCCCCGGCTGTGTGCTCCATGAACTCAGTGAGGAATTAAACCCACAGTTAGGACAGCTGTTTAATCTTAGTCTCACCTCCGGATACGTACCCAGGGAGTGGCGCACAGCGACTGTGGTCCCACTCCACAAAGGCGGTGCCTCCACTGACCCTGGAAATTACCGTCCCATTAGCTTGACAAGCCTTATCTGCAAAGCCATGGAGAGGATCATAATGGATCTCATAAATAAAGACATAGGGAACTTGCAGACTTTGGATCCAACCCAGTTTGGCTTTGTCAAAGGCAGATCATGCCTTTTAAACTTGGTTGACTTTTGAAACAGTCACCAAGGCCATTGACGAGGGAAAGGCAGTCCATACAGCCTACCTAGACCTGGCGAAGGCTTTCGATACAATACCTCACTTGGGTATCATTGAAAAACTCATCAACTTAAATGTAAACCCATACATTACAAGATGGGTTGCAAACTGGCTGAGTGACAGAACCCACAGGGTCACAGTTGCTGGCGCCATGTCAGACTCAAAGCCTGTCACAAGTGGTGTCCCACAGGACTCAGTCCTGGGCCCACTCTTATTTGGCATCTACTTTTCTGAAGTACAAGCAAACACAGGAGGGTTATGGCTGACAAAGTTTGCAGATGACTGCAAACTGGGCGCCGTAGTTGAAAACACATCCGACACAGATATCCTTCAGAAGGGTCTCACAGAAACGGATAACTGGTGCCAGAGGCATGGCCTTAAGTTAAATGCCAAGAAATGCATAGTCATACCCTTCGGGAAAAATAAGGTTACCCCTAGCTACCATATAGGTGGCAATCCCCTGAACACAGAAGAAGTTATTAGGGACCTGGGAACCCAGGTTGACAGTAGCCTTTCATTCGACACTCATATTGCTAAAGTAGTTAGGAAGACCTTCTACATTGCCCACCTTATCATGAAGGGATTCACATCTAGATCAAGGGAAGTCATAGTCTCCTATACTCATCACTCATCAGACCAATGATCGAGTACAATGCCCCATTCGGAATGTATATGACCCGACACTTGCAGCAGCTGGAGAGGCCACAAAAGTTCCTCACCAAAAGGATAAAGGGTCTCAAAAATCTGTCTTATGCTGCCCGACTGAAAGAACTCCAGTTATATTCAGTTGCCTACCGCTTGCTCAGAGGTGACCTATGCCTGACATACAAGGCCATGTCAAACCCAGATTTGATGAACATGCTTCATCTCCAAAAATCTAGATCCCTCAGAGCCACAAGGCGGAGACTTAAACCTCGACACGGTTATTAATAGGACGTGCTGGAGGGATAGATTCATCACCCAAAGACTCCCTATGCTGTGGAACAAAATCCCGGTTTATGTGAGGCAGAGCACCTCGCTGGCCTTGTTCAAGAGGAATCTTGACCAATGGATGGGAGATCGCAGATACACCCCAGGGGTTACCTCAGTGTCACTGCTCGACAGAGGCACAGCAAAATAATGGGCATAGTTTCTCCAAACTAAAGGGGTGGCGTAAGCCACAAAACTATGGGCTAGGCTTATAAATGCCCTCGGGCAGATAGCCTAGTATGAACCTATGAACCTATGAACCTCTGCTTTCCTTAAAAAGAACAAAAAAAAAAATCTTGCTTTTTCCCACTTTTCTGAGATTTAAAAAAGTTCAGTTACAGATTTGCTGTTCTGAACTGTTTGTAAGTTTCTTGGAGGCCATTGTTTGCTTGGGCTAAAGGGAAGTCTCTGTGTTCATCAGTGGCAGTGATAAACATTGAGCAGCCTGCCTGCCCCTGTGGGAGTGGTTACTGCATTGAAACTGTAGTTTTATTGGCCATTTTGGGTCAATTCCAAACTCTTTGATCTCCCTCTCTTAAAACCCGACTGCCTCGTGGTTTTGGCATCTTTTTGGACTTGTTGGCTGTTGGTGAAGCACCCACCAAGAGGAGAAAACGCTGAGAGAAGAAAGGAGCCACTTTTGAGATTTTAAGTATTTTGCTTCAGATTATTTGTTAAGTTTTTCTGCATTGCCGCCTACTTTTGAGCATTTTCTGGCTTGTTAAACTTGATTTCTGTGTTGGTAACTGTATTTAGAACACAACCTAGAGCTGATTACTGAATTTCCTGCCTGCACTTATTTTTAAAATCGTTTTTTCCTTAAAACTTGCATTTTATCTGTCTCTTGCCTAGCACTCAAGTGGGGGGTCATTTACTGCACTGTTCTAACTTGTTGATACTTGTGAACCTCTGCTTTCCTTAAAAAGAACAAAAAAAACAAAAAAATCTTGCTTTTTTCCCACTTTTCTGAGATTTAAAAAAGTTCAGTTACAGATTTGCTGTTCTGAACTGTTTGTAAGTTTCCTGTAAGCCATTGTTTGCTTGGGCTAAAGGGAAGTCTCTGTGTTCATCAGTGGCAGTGATAAACATTGAGCAACCTGCCTGCCCCTGTGGGAGTGGTTACTGCCTTGAAACTGTAGTCTTATTGGCCATTTTAGGTCAATTCCAAACTCCTTGATCTCCCTCTCTTAAAACCCGATTGCCTCATGGTTTTGGCATCTTTTTGGACTTGTTGGCTGTTGATGAAACACCCACCAAGAGGAGAAAATGCTGAGAGAAGAAAGGAGCCACTTTTGAGATTTTAAGTATTTTGCTTCAGATTATATGTTAAGTTTTTCCGCATTGCCGCCTACTTTTGATCATTTTCTGGCTTGTTAAACTTGATTTCTGTGTTGGTAACTGTATTTAGAACACAACCTAAAGCTGATTACTGAATTTCCTGCCTGCACTTATTTTTAAAATTGTTTTTTTTCTTAAAACTTGCATTTTATCTGTCTCTGGCCTAGCACTCAAGTGTGGGGTCATTTACTGCACTAGTCTAACTTGTTGATACTTGTGAACCTCTGCTTTCCTTAAAAAGAACAAAAAAACAAAAAAATATTGCTTTTTTCCCACTTTTCAGAGATTAAAAAAAGTTCAGTTACAGATTTGCTGCTCTGAACTGTTTGTAAGTTTCTTGGAGGCCATTGTTTGTTTGGGCTAAAGAGAAGTCTCTGTGTTCATCAGTGGCAGTGATAAACATTGAGCAGCCTGCCTGCCCCTGTGGGAGTGGTTACTGCCTTGAAACTGTAGTTTTATTGGCCATTTTGGGTCAATTCCAAACTCCTTGATCTCCCTCTCTTAAAACCCGATTGCCTCGTAGTTTTGGCATCTTTTTGGACTTGTTGGCTGTTGGTGAAGCACCCACCAAGAGGAGAAAACGCTGAGAGAAGAAAGGAGCCACTTTTGAGAGTTTAAGTATTTTGCTTCAGGTTATTTGTTAAGTTTTTCTGCATTGCCGCCTACTTTTGAGCATAGAGCAACATCGGGCAGCGCCGCATAATTGGGTTTAAACTATTCCTGGCTCCACAAAGTCTGCTCTTCACTTTTTCCTTTAGAACTGCTCTATCTCTCAAATTAAACACCATATTCTCGTTCTAAGGCCCCTCGCTGGTCCAAATAAGTAATCTTACAAGTTAGCACTAATAAACCATAAGCACTACTTACTCTTATACTCTCTACAATTACCTTGTCCCCTATTAGTCCTTTTTAATTCAGTTCCCTATATTACTCTAGTATGTCCAAAGGTCAGTCAATGGTTTCCTCTCCAGTCCAGCTGGTGAATCTGGGAATTTTGAGGCAATGTTACAACTGTCTCATGTACATGGACAACCCTCTCCTCCTCCAAACAGGTTCAAATATATGTGAGAGATGCAACCATATAGCCAAACTGGAGGCTGAGCTCTCTCATCTCAAAACTGGTGTAACCAGTCAGGAGGAGAAGGTAACCTCACACAACACAATTCCAGTATCACATAGTCCCACCACAACAGCAGACCAAACACATAAAAACACAAAAACATACTCGGAGGCTCTAAATAAAAATCTACCTAAGCAACAGAGACCTCCAAAGCAGACATGCAAGCAAACGCTACCCCAAAACAAAACACGTACAACACATAGCACACAAAGTCAGTGTGCCAAGCAGTCACAGCCCTTAAGGCTGAATAACACACCTGATACCCTTGTAATAGGTGACTCTATTGTCAGACACATTGACATCCCGCTCACCAGGCTGAATAAAAAGAAGGTCACAGTGAGCTGCCTGTCGGGCGCTAGGATCCGCCACATAACGCAAGCACTCAGGTCACTCCAAAGCAAATACAAATATGACTCAGTCATTGTACATGCTGGCATGAATGACCTGAGACATACCTCCCTCGACTACATGAAAAGAGAAATAGAGGAGCTCTCTGATCATGTAGCCCAGGTCGGTATGACCCTGACCTTGAGCAGCATCTTACCCTCACCTAGAATGATGCCACAGTATAAAGACAAAGTGATCGGTTTTAACAATTGGCTAAAATTTTGGTGTCATTCAAAGGGGATCCAGTGTCTGTCAGCCTGGGATGACATGCTCGACAAGCCACGTTGCTTCACTAGGGACGGCTTGCACCTGTCACCCCTGGGCTTTCGGATATTGGCAAAGGCTCTTGCCACCCCCATAGTGCCTTTTTTAGGCAAGGCTCAAAAGTCAAACCCACCTCCATAGACAGCACAAGGAACAAGAAAATAAGGGTAATGCTGCTAAACGCCAGAAGTCTTAACCTCAAGATGCATGCACTCGAAGTTCTCCTCAGTATGGAGAACATCGATATCTGTGCAGTGACAGAAACCTGGTTCAAGGCTCCAGAGAGCACCCCAGCACTACCAGGTTATACCTCATATCATGCTTTTCGGCCCCAAAACCCAGACCGAACCACAAAAGGAGGGGGAGTTTCCATATTTATCAAGGATATCCATACCTCCAGGTTAGTGGCAGTGCACGAAGTATCGGAGACCATCCATGTGCAACTGACAGCGGGCAAGACTGCTTTTCAGTTTATAGCATCCTACAGACCACCCTCTCAAAGTCAGGAATCCCACTCGGCTTTCCTGAAAACATTGGAGAACACTAAGATCTCTCCGAACACCATTATACTGGGCGACTTCAACTACCCAAACATAGACTGGGAGCATTACTCAAGCCCCAGCACCTTAGCCCAAAGGTTCCTGGAATTTATAAACTCAAATGCTATGGAACAACTAGTCACCACTCCCACAAGAGGGGAAAACATACTAGACCTGATCATTACCAACATGGGGACCCTATGCTCCATACCAGAAGTATATCCCTCATTGGTAAGATCAGACCATAAATTAATTTCACTGGATATCCACATCCCGACCCCACCCCCAGCCCAGAAAACCACAGTGAAAAACTTCTCAAAAGCGAACTTCACACTTCTCAAAACTGAAGTGGAATCCTTCAAGGCCCCAGGGCCAGTGGAAACTACGGCCCAAACTGCAGAATCCTATATAAACGTATTCTACGGATATCTCCAGGAATGCATGGATCATGCTATCCCAAACAAAATCAAGACCCAATCATCCAAAGGCAGGCGTCCAGTCTGGTGGACCCCAGCCATAAATAAACTGTACAACAGAAGGAGGAAGCTACTACATGATAGAGCAAAATCCCTAAAAGGGAAGGCATCTCTGATCAGTACTAGCAAAAATTTACGATCCCTCATAAAATCCTCCAAGGCCAGCTTTGAGAGAAAAATTGCACAGGACACTAAAGACAATCATAAGGCTTTTTTCAGTTATGTTAGGAACCTGGAATGCAACTCCCAGACTTGTTCTGAGCTGATTCTAAACGACAAAAAATACACTGAACCCACAGATATCGCCAATATCCTGGCAGACAGGTTCAGTGCAAACTTCTCCACCCCTCCCCCCCAAAAGAGCAAGTATCTATCCCGGCAGAGTGCAGCCTCCCAAACATCTCTGATGCTCAGGTGAAGGCCGTCCTCTCCAAAGCAAAAAACACTGCTTCCATGGGACCAGATGGCGTCCCAGGTTGCGTACTACATGAAGTCCAAGAAGAACTAATCCCTCAAGTAAAACTGCTGTACAATCTCAGCCTCACTACAGGATATGTGCCCAAAGAATGGCGTACAGCAACAGTGGTTCCACTCCACAAAGGTGGCGCCTCTGCAGACCCTGGAAACTATCGCCCCATAAGCCTGACTAGCCTAGTATGCAAGGCTATGGAGAGGATCATCATGGAACTCATAAACAAAGACATTGGGGATCTACAGACACTAGATCCTACCCAGTTTGGCTTCGTCAAGGGCAGATCCTGCCTTTTGAACCTGGTCAACTTCTTCAAAACAGTCACCAAGGCCATAGATGAAGGGAAGGTAGTCCACACAGCCTATCTGGACCTCGCAAAGGCATTTGACACAATACCCCACTCGGGCATCATAGATAAGCTATCCAGCCTAAATATAAACCTCTATGTCACAAGATGGGTCGCAAACTGGCTCAAGGACAGAACTCACAGAGTCAGAGTTGCTGGAGCCATGTCAGACTCGAAACCGGTCACAAGTGGCATCCCACAAGGTTCTGTCCTGGGACCTCTCTTGTTCGGTATTTACTTTTTTGAGGTACAGGCCAACGTGGGAGGACTATGGCTCACCGAGTTTGCAGATGACTGCAAACTGGGCGCCATAATCGACTCTCCAGCTGACACAAACATCCTTCAAAAAGGTCTCGCAGAGATGGATAACTGGTGCCAGAGCAATGGTCTAAAGCTAAATGCCAAAAAGTGTATAGTCATACCCTTTGGCAAAAACAATGTGCCCACAAATTACCACATAGGTGGTAACCCATTAAGTACAGAGAAAGTAATTAGGGATCTGGGGACCCAAGTTGATAGCAATCTCTCCTTTGACAACCACATCGCCAAAGTGGTTAGAAAGACCTTCTACATAGCCCACCTCATCATGAAAGGATTCACATCTAGATCAAGAGAGGTAATCGTGCCCCTTATTCATCCCTCATCAGGCCCATCATAGAATACAATGCCCCCTTTGGGATGTACCTTACCCGACACCTGCAGCAATTAGAAAGACCCCAAAAGTACCTCACCAGGAGGATCAAGGGACTCAAACAGATGCCATATGCTGCTCGGTTAAAAAAACTCCAGCTCTACTCAGTTGCATACTGCCTACTTCGAGGCGATCTATGCCTGACATATAAAGCTATGTCCAACCCAGAATTAATGGACATGCTCCACCTCAGTAAATCTAAATCCCTTAGAGCCACGCGCTCAAGGGACTTGAACCTCAACACAGAAATAAATAGAACATGCTGGAGGGACAGATTCATAACCCAGAGGCTTCCTTCGCTCTGGAATAGAATTCCAATTCATGTTAGGCAGAGCACCTCACTGACGCTCTTCAAGAAGAATCTTGATGAGTGGATGGGGGATCGTAGGTTTGTCCCGGGGATTACTTCCGTGTCACTATTAGACAGAGGCACAGTAAACTAAACTTTAAAAAGGGCACAGTATACTCAAATCAAGGGGTGGCGTAAGCCAAACACAATCGGGCTAGGCTTATAAATGCCCCAGGGCAGATAGCCTAGTATGAACCTATGAACCTATAATGCCATTCTGTTGTAGCTCAGAGCAGATGTGAGCATTGCCATTTAGATTCTTGACATAATTATAGAATGCCTTGTGGTTGTCTTTGGAATCTTTGGCAATTTTATTTTCGTAACTAGCCTTGAAGGATTTTATGAGGGATCTCAGCTTCTTACTGAGGCTGGCAAGGGAGTTTTTTGCATCCTGGGATTTTCCTCTTTTCTGCATCAGTTTCTTCCTTTTGTTGTAAAGTTTGTTTATGGCAGAGGACCACCAGATTGGCTTCCTTTTTTTGGAGGAGAGCATCTTGGTTCTGTTTGGGATGGCACGATTCATGCATGAGTGGATGTGCTCGTACAATGCCTTAGTGTAGGAGTCAGCAATCGAACTTTCAGTTCCGTCTACATGGGGTGTCATGAAGTTTGTCACTTCTGACTTGAGTACCATGAAATTGGCTTTGGAGAAGTTTTTTATGGAGGTTTCCTTACTGGAGGGGGGGGGTGGGAGTAGGATGTGGATGTTAAGGGTGATTAGCTTATGGTTTGATCTGATCAACAAGGGGGTGACCATAGGTGTGGAGCATTGATTTCCCATGTTGGTAATGACCAGGTCTAGGATATTGGAGCCCCTGGTTTAGACTATGGATTAGTTGATCCAGGGCGTTAAAATTTATGAATTCCAAGAACCGTTGGGCAAAAGTGTTGGTACATGAGTAGTTTTAGCAGTTAATGGCAGGGTAGTTGAAATCACCCAGTATTAGGGTGTTTGGTTGTATCTTAATATTTTCCAGTATGTTTAGAAAGGTGTAGTGAGAATCTTGGGGCATGGTGGGGGATCTGTAGCAAGCTACAATTTGGATTGCAGTCTTACCTAGTGTTAGTTGCACCTGGAGAATTTCAGATGCATTGCGTTGGGCAACTAGCCTGGAGGTGTGAATATCCTTGCTGAATATGGACACTCCTCCACCTTTAGTGTTTCAGTCTTGGTTTGGTGGCCAAAAAGTGTGGTAAGATTTGTAGCCTGGTATTGCAGGGGTGATCTCTGGAGCCTTGAACCAGGTCTCAGTTACTGCACAGATATCAATGTTCTCCATTTTTAGGAGTGCCTCGAGAGAGTGCATTTTGAGGTTTAGACTTCTAGCATTGAGTAGCATTACCTTCAGATTTTGAATGCTTGTACCGGTTATGGTGGTGGTTTTGTCCTTTGAACTTTGCCTAAAAAAGGCACTATAGGGGTGGCAAGAGCCTTAGCTAGTAACCTGAATCCCAGGGGTGACAGGTGCAGACCATCTCTGGCAAAGCATCATGGTCTGTTGATCATGCCGTCCCAGGCAGACAGATACTGGATCCCCTTTGAATGACACCAGAAGCTTAGCCAATTGTTGAAGTCAATCATTTTGTCCTTATATTGTGGTATCATTCTGGGCGAAGACAGGATGCTACTCAGGGCTAAGGTCATACCTGCCTGGGCCACATGATCTGAGAGCTCTTACATATCTCTTTTCATGTAGTCCAGGGAGGTACTTCTCAAGTCATTCACTCCAAGAAGGACAATGACAGAGCCATATTTGTACTTGTTGTGGAGTGCATGCCTTATGTGGTGGATCCTGGCACCCGACAGGCAGCTGACTGTAATTTTCTCCTTGTTCAGCCCAGTGAGTGGGACATCAGTGTGCCTGACTAAAGAGTCACCTATGACTAAAGTGCTAGGTACGTTGTCTTGCCTTACGGAAGTATTATTATATTATTGTTATTAGATTTCATTGTGGTTTATGCAAGGCAAGAGTTGGGTATTCCCAAATCTGCATAATGCAAATAAATGGTTGTATAAAGAAGAAAAAAAGATTTTGTGCCTAAAATGCAGTCCGAGTACTATTAAATATCAGTGCCTTATAGGTCTTCCTTGCTGTCTTCCTCACTGTCTATGGTATGATTTATAGTTGTTCTGCACTTCTGCGTGAAGATTAGGATTTGAGATATCCTTAGTTAAATAGTTGTGATACTTTTTCTTTTTACAGTCATAAAGTCTGTATATATTTTTGTGTTCATGTGCCATAACTACAAGGTTTGTGAACAGTTCTGAGATACATATAACATTGCAAGCACTTCTACAGATTCATGGTTTATTCAGCTCCTATAATAACATGTGACTAAAACTGATATTTTCTGTCAGGCATTGCTGTGACTGATAAATTATATTTATAACAATGAATAAAAAACATTATTTCATAAACAGAGATAACTGGGAAATACTACAGACAAATCTGCAGTGATATGACTAAACCTCTTTGAAATAAGATATAACAAGAATTTCAGAAAATATTCAGGAGCATATAATACAATGCTGAAAAGAGGAAAGTTCTTGTTCATACCATATCAGGTAGAAGAATATTTTAAAAGTGGTATATCTATAAGCAATGTTGAGTCTTTCGGCTTTTCCTGGTTAGGGGTCGCCACAGCGGAGCTCCTGTCCGCTAATGATTGGCAGTAGATTTTTACATACCGAGTTGCCGGCCCTGATGCACAACCTTCAACAAAGGTATGCCCATTCACGCATGTCTCCACACAGAAGACGCTCTAGCTGAGAATCGAACAGGACGTCTATCTGTGAGGTGACAATGCTACCGCAACACCACCACCGCAGTACTATATCTATAAGCAATATGAATCAATTTTTTTTTTTGCTAGGATCTACAAATGTAAAGTATGACTTAATAAGAAACTGTGAAAATATGAATTGCTTATTTGAAGTCCATAGGTGTTTAAAGAAGATAAACTTCCTGACAAAAAGAATGAGATCTGACTGAAAACTCAACTCATAAAATCAAATTTGACTGAAAAAAACTTTATTAAGAAACATATCTTAAGAACTTGCTTTTGCAGGGGAGCAAGCCCCACTCTGCACCCCTCTTCACCACCCTGCCAAAATATACTAACTCCACAGTCACACAACAGTGTTCTGTTCATAAAAAAGCACACAGAGTGAATCACTGCTGATGCACAAACATGTTTCACAGAAAACTTCATTATACCAGGTATATCTTGAAAAAGTTTGTTTTTGTAGGGGATGTGAGACCCATACACTCCCATTATTTAATATACTAACTCTACAGTCACACAATAGCTGAGAAAAAAGAAAAATGCACACACATTGAATCATTTCCTCTTTATGTTACAATTTCAGTCAATTGTGATTCATTCAAATGAGTTTGTTCAGTCATTCAGCGAAATGTGATTCAGTCAAAACAACTGCTAATACATACATACATATAATATATACAAGTTCATCTACTTCCCTGTTGTACAGGCCAACACTAAGGGACTCTGGCTAACAAAGTTCACAGATGGCTGCAAATGGGGAGCCTTTATTGGATCTCCAAATAATGTGGATATTCTACAAAAGGGCCTTACAGAAACAGATACTAAGTGCCAGAGCCATGGCTCAAGCTCAATGCCAAGAAATGTATAGTTATCCCCTTTGGGAAAAAACATGTACCCGTGAATTACCACATAGGTGGCGGTACACTAAACACCGAAAGTGTGATAAGAAACTTGGGGACACAGGTGGACAGTGGTCTCACCTTTGATAACTACATCGTCACAACAGTCAGGAAATCCTAGTATGTGGCACACCTCATCACTAAGGGCTTTTCATCCAGAAAAAAGGAGGTCATTGTCCCACTGTACTCATCCCTCATTAGACCCATTATAGAATACAACGCCCCGTTTGGTATGTACCTCTCAAGACATCTGCAACAACTGGAAAGGCCACAGATATACCTCACTAAAAGAATCACAGGCCTAAAGCAGATGCCGTATGCTGACCGTCTAAAAAAACTCCACCTATACTCTGTTGCATATCGTCTAGTTAGAGGTGATCTCTGCTTAACATACAAGGCCATGTCAAACCCAGAGCTGTTGGACATGCTACACTTAAATCCCAATCCCTCAGTGGCACATGCTCCAGGGATCTAAACCTTGTCATCACAATGAACAAAACATGCTGGAGGGATATGTTCCTGACCCAGAAACTCCCCAGACTCTGGAAGAGACTGCCCATACATGTCAAGCAGAGCGCCTCTTTGGCCCTCTTCAAAAGGAACCTTGATGATTGGATGGGAGATAGGAAATTCACCCCAGGGATCATGTGAGTCGCCCTGATAGACAGGGGTCCAGGGAAGTAAATACTATGGGAAGAAATAGCCAGGGAATTGTTATGGCTAGGCTGGTGTAAGCCTGATGGCCTAGTACCAACCTATGAACTTATGAACCTATAGACTCAAATGCACAAGTATCGAAACACAGCTGGTCAATGCTTGTATTTTGAAAAACTAACTTAACAAAAATGACAGAAGATAACAAAATGAAAACAAATAGGTTCCTTTTGTAATCTAATCACTACATTCAGACCAAATTTGTCTGACTAGAGGTAGTGTTACCGAAAAGGATTTAACTTTGATAGGTCATAGGTCATAGGTTAGTACTAAGCTAACTGCCCTTGTGAGCCATTTTAAGCCTAGCCAGTTATCCCTTGTGAGGCAAGGTGCATGGTTGGGGTTGGGGCATAGGTAAGGTTAAGGTTATCATGCCTTAGTAAGGATGGGCAGAGTACCACCTTATTCATGTGAGCTAACTCTGCCCTTTTATTTAAGGTTTGGTTGCTGCCATTTTTTTATCTTTACTCTTATATTGATTGCATTTTGTTTCATTTTAGTCTTTGTTCTTTTTGGATTGTTAAGAGATCTTGGCTAAGGTCAGTTAGAAAATAATTCTTTTTCATACAGTGAATAAAATCCATCTGATTTGTGGGAGGAGCTGAGAAATAGCATTCCTCTTTCCTCGGTTAACTATAAGTATTTAGTGGCATCTTTAGGTAGTGTGCTGTGTGACTTGCTGTTCTCTGCCTAAGTATTGTTGATCTCTGTCTGCATTTGACTTTTCCCACCCACCTGCTCTATTGTGCTTTTAAACTTGGTGGCTTTTGTGTTACCCACCTCTTCCTATAAATCTGTCTTTGGACACTCCTACCAGTCTCATCTCATCAGCTCATTCTACTGAGCACTTAGAGGTCAACTGGGAAGGCAATCCCCCCCCCCCCGACTCTTAAACTTGAATTATCTTTTGTTTCATACCTTGCCACTTACTAAAAAATAAAAATAAAAAATAACTGCACGTTTTTCAGCTGTTTTTACTGTATTTGTGCTTATTCTTACTTTATTTAGTTTTTTGCTGCACATTCTTAAAGTGTTCAGTTGCGTTTAATCTGCTGCATTTACTGCTGCTTGTTAGTAGCCGGATTACATTGTAACTGTTATTCTAAGCCTCTTAGTTCTGATTTAAGCACTTGTGCTCCAAATTAGGTATCTTAGATTAGAAAGGCTTATGGTCTACAATGTTGTGGCAGGAGAGGTAGTGTACACCCTTCTGAGTTGGGAATTGCTAATTGAAGGCTTGTTGGGGCTGTTATTTTAAAAGTGTCTTTTTCTGGTTTAAGCATTTTGACTCCAAAACAGTTATTTTACATTAAGAAGGTTTGTGGTCTACTCTCTTGTGGGAGGAGAGGATAGCCTCCATCCTTCTGAGCTGGGAACTGCTGGTGAAGTCTTATTTTGCCTGTTGTTCTAAGTGTCTTTGTTCTGGTTTAAGCATTTGTGCTCCAAACCAGTTATTTTACATTAGGAAGGTTTGTGAGCTACACTCTTGTAGCAGGATAGGCTAGCCTACACCCTTCTGAGCTAGCAATTGCTGGTGTAAGCCTTAGTCTGCCTTTATTTAATTTTCTAGAGTACTAGTTTGTTTAAAATTTAAATCTCTATGACCAAGGCATTTGGCAACCATCCTACATAGAAGAGTATTGCTGGTTTCTGCTAAACTCTACAAAAGCTACGACTTACATTACCATATCCACTCGTTTGGCAATTGTCTTTGCTGCATTAATTGAATGTTCCTCTCTTGAACATCTGCATTTTTTTCACCTTTTTTAGCATGTTGGGCTTTGTTTTTCCTTCGTTAATACCAACATCCTGGAACAACTGGCCTGTTCTCCTACCAGGGGTACCAATATCCTTGACCTTTAGTTAGACCTGCTTTGGTCCCACTTTAGTGAGAGTAAAGGGGATCTGAGTCATTTTCTGGCTAGGGATTGTGAAAAGGAGAGAAGAGTGTGCTGCCTTTGATTGGCCAGAGGGAGCTGTTTATGTTTTTTATTGAATCTCCTCTGCTACTTAAGCATCACAGTTGCAAAATGCTTGGCTCATACCCTATGAGCAAACTAAGATTTTCATTACCATATCCACTGTATCAGCACTTGTTTTTCATTTTGTTGTGAGACAGCTGCACTCATTGTTTCTGTGTTAAATATCTGAACATTTTGACCTTTTTTACAGTCATTTATAACTGAGATCAATCATTTTGTAGCCAGAACAAACCAATTAACAAAGAGATGCAAGTAAAACAGGTTGTCATTTTCTGAGACTAAAAAACTGGCATACGCAATATAGTCTACTGGTCAAGCAAAAGGGGACAGTGGCCAGCAAAGAGATGCAAGTAAAACAGGTTGTCATTTTCTGGGACTAAAAAACTGGCATACGCAATATAGTCTACTGGTCGAGCAAAAGGGGACAGTGGCCAGCATAGCAAGAGGTCCTTAGAGTGCATGGACTATTTCACAGAGATTTTCAATCACAGAGCAGGAATGTATGTAACTGATTAAAGTTAATATGCAGCAAGGTTCTTCATGATAAATATGCTTACATTTAACACTAACAAAATTCTCAGTAAACTCGTAGGTGCAGGGCCTTATGGCGGAGCTCCTGCAATATTGAGGTCATATGTAGTGATCACAGGCCAGTAGCCATGGATATGCACTTCCCAACTATCTCTGTGGCCAATCTGGTTGAGATGAGTATTCAGGAGCCTTGTAGCAATTTCCCTCATGTACACTGACAACCCACTTATTCTTAATAAAACAGATAAAAGTATGCAAGAGGTGTAAATACACTTTAACAATGCAAGCAAAACTCTCTAATACAACCAAATTTGATCTTATAGAGGTTGTCAGTGACACCTGAACCACACCTAATGCACGGGGTGAAGACCCTACATGGGTCTATATTATCTAATCGAAAAGTGAATTCTGCGAACTGCATCTACATCAGAAATGCAGTTCAGCAAAATAATAATAGTGAGACTGAGGTATAGTGAAGATCAGAAAATGTGCCCTTTCCTTACTGTAGTGATATCTTGAAGTTGGTATATATATATATATATATATATATATATATATATATATATATATATATAAAATTAGCGGGGGTGGGGGGCACAGCCCCCCACAAGAGTGAATTAGCTATATATATAAAATTAGCGGGGAGGGGGTGGGGGCACAGCCCCCCACAAGAGTGAATTAGCTAAACTGTATTTTCAATGTGGATGCAGGTCGTGGAATTCACTTTTCGATAAGATAATATAGAACCACCCTACACACAAAACTACTTATTCTGAAGCACTTACAGGGAACCTTCCTAAAACGCTAAGACCTCCTGCACAGCAAAATCAAAAAAAGGGTCCTCAGCCATCATGTAAACACTCTGTTAAAATGCCACCCACAGCTACACATAGTAGCACTGTATCTAATGCCTCTACTGCTAAGCCCTTAATGCAAACCAGCACACAACCAAATTTCCCAATCACTGGTAATTCTATAGACAGGCACACAGATGTCCCCCTCACCAGACTGAATAAAGAGACAGTCACAGTTAGCTGCCTTTCTGGGGCTAGGATCTGTCAAGTCAAACAGGCACTCAGGTCACTGAACCACAGGTACCAGTATGACTCTGTCATAGTCCATATGGGTGTTAATGACCTGAGACGTACCTCCCTTGACTATATGAAGCAAGACATAATTGAGCTTCCTGAATATGTGTCTCAGACAGGTATGAGTTTAGCACTGAGCAGCATACTACCTTCTCCAAGGATGATACCAACCAAAAATGGCTGATTTTAACAATTGGCTTAGCTTCTGGTGTCATTCCAAGGGGTACAATATTTGATGGTCTTGGAGGACATGGTTGAAAAACCACACTGCTTTGCCAGGGATGATCTGCACATATCCCCTCTGGACTTTTGGATATTGGCAAATACCTTTTCCATCCACATAATGCCTTTTTTAGGCAATCCCAAACTGATAAACCTCCTGACTTAACTGAACCTAAAAAGGAATATCTGAAGGTGGTACTGCTCAGTGCTAGAAGTCTTAACAAGAAACTCCACTCCCTACAAACCTTCCTCTCCCTGGAGAGTGTCAACATCTGTATAGTAAGGGAGACTTGGTTTAAAGTCGTGGAGAATACCCCAGCAGTGCAAGATTATAACACCTTTCACACCTTTCGACCAGCTACTGTACAGGAGGGAAGTAAAAGTTGAGGAGTATCGGTCTGTATTTAAAAAAACTCACATGCAGACTAGTTATAGTGTATGACCCAATGGAACTCATATATGTACAACTCACCATAAACAGGATCTTGTACTATATCCTTTCAACCTATAGGTCCCCCTCCATGTCCAGGGAAACCCTTACTGCCTGTCTCAATGTACTAGAGTCCCTCACTGTTCAACCCAATATGATCTTCATGGGGGATCTGAACTACCCCTCTATAGATTGGGTATCCTACACAATTCACAAGTCCAGTGATTCATAAATTTTGTTAATACCAACATCCTGGAACAGTTGGTCCATTCTTCTACCATAGGCACAAAAATCCTTGACCTTGTGCTAACAAACATGAGGGAGCAATGTTTCTCACCCAATGTAATGTCCTTGCTTGTCAGATCTGAGCATAAGGCAGTATTTCTTGAAATAAAAATTAAATCCAGGGACCCAGCAAAACAAAAAACTTTAGGAACTATTCCAAAGCTAACTTCTCTTACCTAACCTACACGTTGGCTAAATTCCAAGCACTCCCAAACCCAGTAAACACCATAGCATATGCTGAACTATTTACAAAATCCCTGTACAGCCATATAGAGCGAGGTGTGCTCACTCATATTAAGAATAAGACAAACTTAAAATACAAACCACTCTGGTGGAATAACAATATCAATACAACATAAAAAAAAAAATTGGCCAAGCATAGGAGGAGCAAAGTTCAACATACTAAAAAACCCTGACCAATCTAAACAGGCAGATAAGAGGGCTAATTAATACTTCAAAGGCTAAATTTGAAAGAAAAAAAAAGCTTCTCAGGTAATGGACAACCATAAAGCTTCCTACAGCTATATCTGTAACCTCAAGGGAAATACACAACAATGCTCAGAACTTATTGTATATGGTATCACCCACATTTAACCACATGCCATTGTCAACCTTTTGGCTGACAGGTTCAGCTCAAATTTCTCCCACCACTTCCCCCCAATAATTCAAAGGTGATGCCACATACAACAATCCCCCGAAAGATTACTAGGGAACAGGTCTTCAGTGCACTTTCAAGGCTGAAAATACTGCATCAATGGGTCCTAATAACATCCGAGGATGATTACGAAATAGCATGAAGCATGACCTCTCTGGTCCACTAGAATCACTTTTCATCTAGAGCCTACAGTCAGGTTTTGTGCCCAAGGAGTGGAAAATGGTTACAATCATTCCCCTGCACAAATGAGGTCCAACTGCTGATCCAGGTAACTACAGGCACATAAGTATGACCAGTCTCATTTGTATGGCCATAGAAATAATCATCATGGGCATGATAAATGAGGACATATGTAACCTGTAAACACTGGACCCATCACAGTTCAGCTTTGTTAAAGGAAGGTCATGCCGGGTTCATATTACGTTATCAAAAGATAACATAATCGAACAGCCGAAACATCGAAACGGACACATTTCTAAACTTTTATTGTGGGGGGGCTGCGCCCCCCTCCCCCTCTAAATATATATTCCAACTCTGAGATCGCACTACAGTGAGGAAAGGGCAAATATCCCAATCTTCACTGTACTGCGATCCCACAATGCAAACTTCAAAATGCGGCTGTTATGATGTTTTGGCCGTTCAATTACGTTATCTTTCAATAACGTAATAGGAACCTGGTCATGCCTATTACATCTGGTGGACTTCTTTGAGATGGTCACCAAAGCAATAGACAAAGCAAGACTGTGCACACTGCTTACCTCTACCTGGCCAAGTCTTTTGATACAATATTCCACTCAGGCATTATAGACAAGCTCACTAAACTGGGTATAAACTCTTTTATCACCAAATGGATCGCTAATTGGATCACTGATAGGACCAAGGACATCAAAATAGGTGATGCCACCTCCACCAAGAGGCCAGTCACTAGTGGAGTCCCCCAAGGGTCAGTACTAGACCTAGTCCTTTTTGGCATCTACTTCTCTGAAGTGGAAGCAAACACTAAAGGTTTATGGCTGACTATGTTTGCAGATGATTGCAAGCTGGATGTTATCATCGACTCCCCTAAAGACAATACCATTCTTCAAGTAGGCCGATCTCTGACTAACAAATGGTGCTAAAGCCATTGTTTTAAACTCAATGCTAAAAAAATGCATAATTGTACCCTTTGGGAAGTCAGCCTTCCCAGGTAATTACCATGTTGATCATACACCCCCTAATAGTCAACCCAGTGGTCAGGGATCTGGGTATTCACATAGACAGCAGCCTTACCTTTGACCACCACATGGCCACAGTGTTAGGAAATTCTTTTATGCCTCACAATCTATAAGTAAGGACATAGCATCCAGGTCCAAATAGGTCATTATTCCACTGTGCTGTACCTTTATCAGACCAATCACAGAGTACAATGCTTTCATCGGTACATACCTGACCAGGCATATGTTGCAACTAGAGCAACCTTAGAGGTTCCTTACAGAAAGAATACAAGGTGCAACAAACCTGCCTTATGCAGAATGCCTTAAAGCCCTTTCTCTCTACTCATTCTCTTACAGATTGTGAAGGATGATCTATTCCTGGCTTACAAGGCATCCACAAACCTAACACTTATGAATTTTCTGCATATTTGTAAGTCAAACAGTACCAGAAATACAATGTTTAAGGACCTAAATTTTGTCTGTGACTTAAACAGAACATGCTGGAGGGAAATATATGTGTCCCAAAGACTGCCCCTCCTATGGAACTGGTTTCCTCTCCATGTGAAACTGAGTTTGTCTATTACCAATTTAAGTGCAACCTAGACCAGTGGATAGGGAATAGGAGATTTACACCGGGCCTGGCACCCATGTGGTAGCTTATAACCACCTGGCCCTCAATGTCCTATATGGATACAGGATGTAATTATTCTTTTGGGAAAACTTGGTTAGGCTTAAAAAGCCCACCCCGGGTCATTATCCTAGTAATAATTTATGAATCTATGAGTTTGGGAAGCATTTAAGAGGATAACTGCAAAATAAAATTTGAGTCAAAATAAAGTGAAACTGCATGGTTCACTGCTATCCCCAGAGAGATGAATGGTTTGAGCAAAGGCTCCCTTATGAACTCCAGACCTTTTTTTGAAAGGGCTATATAAAGCCACTCACTGAAGTACTGGAATAGTTTGGCTCCCTGCAATCTCTGGTGGGCAGGTCTATATTATATGAGTGAAAGTTTATAATCTCGAACGCTCTAAAGAGCGAAAATGCCGGACCTCAAAGTGCTTTTTGTGGGATTGCAGTACAGTGAAGGTTGGAATATTTGCCTTTTCTTTACTGTAGTGCAATCTCAGAGTTTATATATATATTTAGCTGGGGTTGTGGGGGCACAGCCCCCCACAATAAGTGGTTTGTGGTCCGGCATTTTTGCTCTTTAGAGCATTCGAGATTATGAACATTCGTTCATATAATATACAGACCCCCGGTAAGCTACTACTAAAGACATACACATGGTGAGCACCCAGGGGCAAGAGTGAAACCAAAGGGTAGAGTCCCAATCTAGTAATGGCTGGCTCCTACCAATAGGTGCAGATACATCCTGCACTCCTGTATTGATTTGATGTGGAGATAGATGATTTGAAGGTCCAATAAGCACTATCAGTCTCCTTTTGACAAAGAAAGAAAGAAACAATGCACTATGACTATTCAAAGCATTTCTTGTGGGATAAAGGTCTATCATGTACAGGGCCTGAGGTCATTTGTCTTTTCTGGCATCAGTCAAGAATAAAAATCATAAACCTTTCTGATCTGCTTGGACCTTTTTGATGGCACTTCTCCTTAAGAAGCTTAATACCATCTTCCTTCCCACTTTCTTTTCACTAAGTGACATACCTGTCATGAGGAAAGAAGAAAGTGGGAGGGAGGACAAAGGCAGTGGTATACCCTTTAGATATTATTTCCCCACCCAACCTGTCTCTTGCTATGATGTTTCCGAGTTTTAAAGAAATGGAATAGGGACCCCTGACTGCCAAAAGAGTAGAGCAGTTGAGCGTGGACTTAGAACTGCTATTTTTTTCACCTTGAGACTGAATGCTGCATCCTGAAGATCACTGGAAGCCCCCAACTTCAGGTTGATGAACCAGGTAAAAATTAGACCAAGAATATTATCTTTCTAGCACTTTACTGTTGTTGCTGTATGTTATGTTTAAACCATATGTGGCAGTGGTTTCTCTGTACACCGTTAAAAATACTGTGAAAGGTAGAATTTCATGCCCACAGCACTGAGGGATTTTCCCTGCATTTCATTGTTCTCTAGGTATTACTAAACTTCTTTACCTAACTGGAGAGGTCCAGAAAATGGGGAGTCTAGAAAAGTGACCTTGGTATCCTTGGTGAAAACTATAAGATGCAGCCAGGAGTGCTGACACAAAATAATGTTGTTCCAGCTACTCAAATTGTCTACCACATTGTACAACAAGTGGATAATAAGGCTGTTCATGTTAGAAGAGATAGTGACCTGAACCTTCAAATTCTCCTTAAATGAACAATCTCTTAAGCCCTCCAACACCTAGTGTATTTCATCAATCAGGTGTCTTTGGGAATACATCATATGCATAAGATAGTTCATCAATGGCAAAGATAAAGTTTCAGATGCATGCTTACCAAACCTATTTATACTCTGTACAACCTCTCTGGCATGTGGAGAATTGAATACTGAAGAGTTGGAGTTTTTCATAGGGTTGCTGCAAAGACAGCAGTATCCAGTTTGGGAGTTTACGCCCCAAATGAACACATCCTAGAGGATTAAAAAACATGGCCTATTTTTTATGCACTGAGGCTATCATTTCCAAGTACTGACAAGCAATCATAGAAGCATACTTTAAGACACCCACTAAGGATGGAACCACCAAAAGAACTGTGGGGGAGACCTACAACCTTCTCTGGTCTTCTTTGGAAGAGGGAATTGAGAACAAAGGCAAACCTCCCTTTTGCTGCATTAGCTTCAGGTACTGCCCAAACAGAGGATGTTTGGGAAAGGGAGAAGGGAAATGGCTCCTTTCACATCATCTAGCTTCTCAACCAGGAAATTGAGCAAGGAGCACAGAGTCTGTGGAGTAAAGTACTCTTTTGGCTGAGGATCTGGAAGAAGACTGCAGAGGGTCCGAGGAAATCTGACAGTGCCACTGTAAAGTCAGAGACTGGTGAAGGTGCTTTATCAGTTTTAGCATTCTATAGGAAGCAGCCCAGCTCTGGCATCATCACAGTACCAGCATAAATGATGTCAAGGAACCAGTACAGAAGGCATCAATAAACAAATCAGGCATCTGTGACATTATCATAATTGCCAACATTGATGCTTGGTAATACAGTGCCAGGAAAGGAGACACAAAGTGACATAGTTATCAACAACAGAGGCATGGGTAATGGCATTCTAATATACAGCATTAGTAAAACAAATACAGGTAATGCAATTAAACCATGGGTAATGCAGACAATGATACAAGTGAAAATGAAGCTCCAGGCAGAAATGACAGACTTTCACAATGCACCAGAATGTGTGGAGGGGGACAGGGGAAGCAGCTAATCTTTACAATGTCTTCAACCATCTTCTCATGGCCAATAAATGGAAGATTGGTGAGCATAAGGACTTGAGTGTGGTCTGCCCCGGAGACAACAGTCTGAGGTCAGTCCATAATTACAACATCAGTAGTAGCATCTACAACCGCAATAGTCAAAATGTTACCAGATTCCAAAGTATCAGCAGAACATCTCTAATGATGATTTAAGGAGGGAAAGTCCTACCATAGTAGTAGCTGATAGGAGGTAAAAGAAACTTTTTCAAAAAGTACAGATTTTAACATCTGACTTTTAAAAAGGCGAGTTTTAGATTTCATTTCTGAAGGGTATTTATACAGACATTCTTGAAAGGAGAGAGTTGGCTCACCAGATATTTTTTGTATGAAATAAAATACTGAAAAAGGTTAAGAAAGTAAACGAGTCTTAAGTTTTTCATGCCACTTCTTTCATTTTGCGTGATTAAATTATGCCCAAGAAAAACAGCAAAAGGTGTTATGTGATTCACCCAAACAAATTAAACAATGGTGTGTGTCAGAGGCAGATTAGCCTAATCACAGACACATTTTGTATTGCAAGCCAATCAGGCCTAGGTCCAATGGTGCAGAAGAAAAAATAAAAATATTTTTTTATTAGATTTTCTAGTAAAAAAAAAGCATCTCTTGATTACAGAGAGAAGGGGAACTATGGGGAAAAAAAGCAAAAAGTACTCACACCAACTTGCACACTCTTGGCAAAAAAATGACATCTGAAAAAGATAGCCCAGGGCCATTTTATTCTAACTGTCTTTTAGACCTACAAATAACTGGAGAGTGTAAGTGTGGCATGCACACTGCATGATGAGAATGGGAATAGCTCCAGGCAGCCACAGAAAATCTGATCTGACAAGTGGGCCTAATGCCTATCGTGTTGAGTCCTAATGGTTACCAAAGATGGATCTCTTCTTACCAGATTTTGTTACTTTTTATTTTAACATTCTTCTGGATTTCTTCAAGCATGGTGGTGTACTAATTAGTTGTAGCTCTCAGATCCAGAATTCATTCCAGACCTCTGGATAGTATCTGGCCACAGTATGCATTTGTTTTATATATGTGCTTGTTTTCTCCAAGTTAAAGTCAACTGGCTTCTCCAAACTGAATTTGTCTTCTTGTGGAACTTTGTTTTCATTCAGTTAGTGTGATTTGCTTGGCTAACAAAGTGATACAAATAAATATAGAGGCTTATGATAAGGTCTCTGATCGTAACCAGTTTATTATGTGTTCCAGTAATGGATGCCAAGACATTTACGTCAAGAGCAAAGCTTGTTAGGAGAATGGAGGAAAGAACAGACCTGTCAAGAATAAAACAGGGTGGTTGTCTATGCTAATTTTATGGCTCTTGCTAATATTTTTTGCTGCTAGATGGAAATTTAGTGGATGAATAATAGGCTTATTTTGCATCTTTTGGTAGTTTCAGAATTGCAAGTATTATACCATGAGTACTATATTAGTTTCTAAGTCTGTATGCATTCGCTTTATCTGGTTTATGAAGTCTTCACACGGTGCATATCTCTCTCCAGAATTAAATGTATAAATAGCCATCTAATTTTATCACATGCCTTTTCAGAATCTAAATATGTTGCTGCCTCCTTCATGCAGAAATTATCTTTTGAGAGTTACTTTAAAATATCTGCTAAGGATGAAACAGCTTTAATAATAATAATCAAATTTTGAGAGAAGATGTTATAGTCTATTTACACATCTGTGGCCATTTTCAAATCATTATTTAAAAACTGTATTGGATGACATGAGTTGAAAGAAAGAAAGTTTTTATTTTTCATCAGAAAAACATTAATATGTTTTTTTACTCAAATGTCACTACTTAAACTAAGTTATAACCTCTTTTAGTACTGGAAGGAAAGAAAAGATTTTTATTATTTGTAAAATAAAAATACGGTTATAACTGCAGCCCACTCAGACTGCAGTTTTTCCAAGTTCTTCTTGTTCATTTTCAGAAGTGACATTTTATTTTACTTATATATCTGATAAATATGAAACTCACAACTACCACATATTATGTATTCAATAAGACCCAGAATTCTGTATATAAATCTTTATACCTCTTACAAAACTAGGTATGTTATGGAATACTTTTGGTCATTCATTTATTTTATTTTAATTTACTTGTTGTTTCTACGTTAGTGCCATTGCTAGTTATCTGGTGCACACAGACTTCAGATTACATCCTAGAAATTTGTCTTTGTTTAATTTAGTTTCATCTGTAATGATTAAAGCAGAGTATATTTCAAGTTTTAAAGGTCCACTGGGTGTGTAATGCTGTGTGTTTATCAATATATGTGTGTGTGTGGTTTGATGGATAAATTGGTGTATGGACTGATGAATTCAAACTCTTACAAGGCATCCATTTTATTTTGGCATTATGCATGAGAGTTATTCATTTCCTGTAATATAACTGTTGAGCAAGTATTTGTGATATTTAATATATAATGTATTGGGTGGAATGCTCAGAACTGTGACCTAGCTATTGTGTATGGAACCGATATAAACTTCTAACACCCAAACTAAACAGCTGATTGTTTTAGACTTTCTAAAAGCCTTCCTGAGATGTTCTGTTTGAGCGCAGATAACTTAAAGAAATGTTTCGCAGATCTGAGAACTCCTTCTTTTTATACTTTGAGCAATACTGTGAGTTTATCACCAGGTTTGCTAACTCCATTTGGCATCTGCCTGTGTTTTCTTCAATCTTTTGAAGTATCTATGAATTGCAGAGTTGTAGTCTAACTTCCACTTAGAACTTGGTTGAAAGACAGCACAGACAGCTATATTGTCTTTTGGATTACTGAACACCTAATTTGGAGTCTGTGATGAATTCTTCATTTAGCATCTGATGTGGCATTTATTCCACTCAGGAGGACATTGGTCACAAAGGATGTTACACTGTAGTGCATTGTGGAGAATCGGGAATTCAAAAGCCTCACAGATTATTTGCATGTCATCACCTTGAATTTCCACATCTGATAAGTTCCATCTAAATTTAATGTGCTATTTAATTCCATTATATCATTTGATTATTCGGTTGCATTAAACATCTATAGCTTGTTTGGGGTGGTTTGTAATAGACTGGTTGTGATTGCATTATCCACAGTTTTTGATTCACAGCGTATTGATGATTTTTTACAAGTGTTATTAAAATGCATATACACATATGTACACAAACACATATATACATATATGTAAAACTATAACCGACTCCACAAAGTGTCCTCTTCAATTTTTCCCTTGGAACTAGACAAACTTTCAACTTAAGCACTCAAGCCATTCATTTCTCAGCCTGGCACTTACTCAAAACTTATAGCAAACACTTATAAACCCTAGCACTAGACCCTCCTGTACTGTACAGAAGGACAAGGCTCTCTATTCGACCTTACCAGCCATCCAGTAAAACAGTTCACTGTACCTATCCAGGCATGTCCAAAGGGCAGTTTCAGGTGTACTCTCCAGTCCAACTGGTGAATCTGGGCATTTTGAGGCAATGTTACAGCTGCCTCATGTACACAGACTACCCCCTCCTCCTACCACCAAACACTAATACATGCGAGAGATGCAATTATACAGCCAAACTAGAGGCTAAGCTCTCTCAACCCAAGACTGGATCAGACAGTCAAGAGGAGAAGAGAAATACTTGCATCACACCACCAGTCTTACATCGACCCATTTAACCAGCACCGGCAAAAAACACACATTAATACATGAAAACATACCCAGAGGCTCTAAATAAAAATCTGCAAAACCAACAGAGACCTCCAAAGCAAACATCCAAGCAACCTCCACTCCCCAACACAAACCATGAAATATACTTCACAAAACCAGTGTGCCATGCAATCACAGCCCTTAAGGCAAAATAACATACCCAACATACTAGTAATAGGTGACTCCATAGTCAGGCACACCGACGTCCCACTCACTAGGCTGAATAAAGAGAAGGTTATTGTTAGCAGACTGTCAGGTGCCAGGATCCGCCACATAACACAAGCACTCAGGTCACTCCGGAACAAGTACAGATATGACTCTGTCATTGTCCATGTTGGTGTGAATGACCTGAGCTGTACCTCCCTGGGCTACATGAAAAGAGACATGGAAGAGCTCTCTGATCACATAGCCCAGGCCAGTATGAACCTGACCCTGAGTAGCATCTTGCCCTCACCAAGAATAATACCACAGTATAAAGAAAAAATTCTCAATTTCAACAATTGGCTAAGTTTCTGGTGTCATTCAAAGGGGATCCACTGTCTGTCCGCCTGGGATGACATGCTCAACAAGCCACACTGCTTCGCTAGAAATGGCTTGCACCTGTCACCCTTAGGCTTTCGAATATTGGCCAAGGCTCTTGCCACCCCCATAGTGCCTTTTTTAGGCAAGGCTCAAAAGACAAACCCACCGCCGTAAATAGCACAAGTAACAAAAAACTGAGGGTAATGCTACTCAATGCCAGAAGTCTAAACCACAAAATGCATGCACTCAAGGCACTCCTCGGTATAGAAAAAATTGATATACATGCAGTAACAGAAACCTGGTTTAAGGCTCCAGAGAGCACCCCAGCACTACCAGGCTACAACTCATACCATACATTTCGGCCACAGAACCCAAACCGAAATACAAAAGGCAGGGGCATATCCATATTCATCAAGGATACCCACACCTCCAGGTTAGTGGCACAGCACGATGCTTCAGAGATCATCCACATGCAACTAACAACGGGCAAAACTGCAATTCAAATTGTAGCTTGCTACACATCACCCACCATGTCCCAGGACCCTCATTCCGCATTTCTGGAAACACTGGGAAACATAAAGGTCCTACCAAACACCCTAATATTGGGTGATTTCAATTACCCAAACATTAACTGGCAGAACCACTCAAGTACTAACTCCCTTGCCCAACTTTTCCTAGAATTATAAACTCAAACGCCCTGGTTCATCTGGTCAACACTCCCACCAGAGGTGACAACATATTGGACCTGGTCACCACCAACATGGGCGACCAGTGTTCCACACCGGAGGTCAACCTCTCGCTGGTTAGATCTGACCATAAACAAATCAGTTTGGATATCCATATTCCACCCCCACCCCTGGACAAGAAATCCACCGTGAAAAACCTTTCAAAAGCAAACTTAACGTTACTTAAGACCGAGGTGGAAAGTTTCAAAGCCCCCATGCTGAAGGATAACACTGTCCAAGCTGTAAAATCCTTTACTAATGCATTCTACGGGCAGCTACAAGAATGCATGGATCATGCCATCCCAAGCAAAACCAAGACTCAATCCTCCAAGAAAAGGAAACCAGTCAGGTGGACTCCTGCCATAAACAAGCTATACGATAGAAGGAGGAAACTAGTACAGAAAAGAGTAAAATCCCAAGAAGGGAAGACATCCTAATCAGTATCAGCAAGAAACTACGATCCCTCATAAAATCATCCAAGGCAAGTTTTGAAAGAAAAATTGCCAAGGACTCCAAAGATAACCACAAGGCATTCTTTAGCTATATCAAGAATCTAAGTGGCAATGCTCAGATCTGTTCAGAGTTAGTCCAGAATGGCACAAAATACACTGAACCAACCGATATTGCCAACATCCTGGCAGACAGGTTCAGCACAAACTTCACCCCCCTCTCACCCCCAAAAGAGCCCATAGCCATAGCAGAAGAATGTAGAGTCCCTGAAATCACAGACACTCAGGTTAAAACAGCCCTCTCCAAAGTCAAAAACACAGCATCAGTGGGACCAGACAGTGTCCCAGGCTGCGTCCTACACGAGCTCAAAGATGAACTAACCCCTCACATAAACACACTGTTCAAACTCAGCCTCTCCACAGGCCACGTACCCATAGAGTGGTGCACAGCAATGGTTATTCTGCTCCACAAAGGTGGAGCCAAAACAGACCCCGGGAACTATTGCCATATAAGCCTGACTAGCTTGGTCTGCAAGGCTGTGGAGCACAGCATCATGGAACTCATTAACAGAGACAATGGGAACCTCCAAACACTGGACCCTACCCAGTTTGGCTTTGTTAAGGGCAGATCATGCCTCCTAAACCTGTTGGACTTCTTTGAGACAGTTACCAAGGCTATAAACGAGGGAAATGTGATACATACAGCCTACCTAGACCTCGCTAAGGCCTTCGACACCATTCCCCATTCTGTTATTATAGACAAGCTCACTAACCTGAACATAAACCCCTACGTCACAAGATGGGTTGCCAGCTGGCTTATGGACAGAACCCACATGGTGAGAGTTGCGGGAGCTAGGTCCGACTCTACAAGTGGCATTCCCCAGGGCTTGGTCCTGGGACCCCTCTTGTTCGGCATATAATTCTCAGAGGTACAGGCAAGCACAGGAGGACTATGGCTGACCAAGTTCACAGATGACTGCAAACTAGGGGCTATAATTGACTCTCCAGCTGACACAGACATCCTCCAAAAGGATCTCACTGAAACGGATACCTGGTGTCAAAATCATGGCCTCAAGCTAAATGCCAAAAAGTGCATAGTCATCCCCTTTGGAAAAAACAAAGTACCCACAAACTACCACATAGATGGTAGTCCCCTAAATGCGGAATACGTAATAAGAGATCTGGGGACCCAAGTAGATAGTAATCTCACCTTTGATAATCACATTGTCAAAGTGGTTAGAAAATCCTTCTACGTGGCCCACCTAATCACAAAAGGGTATGCATCCAGATCAAAAGAGGTCATTGTGCCCCTCTACTCATCACTCATCAGACCCATCATAAAGTACAATGCCCCATTTGGGATGTACCATACAAGACACCTGCAACAGCTGGAAAGACCACAGAAGTACCTCACCAAGAGGATCACTTGCCTCAAACAGATGCCCTATGCAGCTCGACTGAAGAAACTCCAGCTGTGCTCAGTTGTATACCGCCTACTCAGAGGTGATCTCTGCCTGACATACAAGGCCATGTCCAACCCAGAATTGATGGACATGCTCCACCTAAAGAAAACCTTATCCCCTCGAGCCACACACTCTAGGGATCTAAACCTCACCACAACAATAAATAGGATGTGCTGGAGGGACAGATTCCTGTCCCAGAGACTTCCCATGATTTGAAACATGATCCCAATCTACATTAGACTGAGTACTTCGCTAACACTCTTCAAAAGAAACCTTGACGAAAGCAGAAAGTTTACCTCGGGGATCATCAGTGGCTCTGATGGACAGAGGCACAGGGAACTAATCTAAGGCGGCGGCGAAAGCCAACACATTCTGGATAGGCTTATAAATGCCTTTGGGCAGATAGCTTAGTACCTACCTATGAACCTATGAACCTATACAGCATTACTGACAGCTTTTGATTGATAGTGCGGTGATAATTTTTACAGGTGGTATAAACATATGCGTGTGTGTGTGTGTGTGTGTGTGTGTGTGTGTGTGTGTGTGTGTGTGTGTGTGTGTGTGTGTGTGTGTGTGTGTGGGTAAGAGAGACTGAATATCTTGTGTAGTGATACTGTTAGGCAAAGAGGTTTTCGTAACTTAATGTGTAGGTTTAGGGTTAGCTCACATGCTAACCCTAACCCTGATTCTGACCATGACCCTAACCTTAAATTTTAACTTATATAAACCCCTTATTCTAAAAGTACCACTATTCAGACAAATTTGTCTCGTGGTATTGCTTGTATTTTTTTTTAGTTCATCATTTGCAAAAGGAAAGTATTTCCTTTCCTTTTGCGAATTAATTTAATTGATTTTTGTTTTCAGTACTAGTGGGTTTCAACTTGAAGAAATCGACAGTGTCAATTTTCTGTAACTCAATGTATAATAAGAATGTATTTATATATATACTTATGATTATGTTTCTTCAAATAATATTTTTATTTTCCAAATAATATAATGTTTAAGAATACAATCATCAATAAACAAGTAATATAAACCTTTATATACACTATGTACAATTGACCTGGACAAAGGAGGGGGAAAAAATTAATAAAATATA